>NW_019943630.1:113043-121669 GCF_002910315.2 Salvelinus sp. IW2-2015 | reverse complement strand
CAGTTAACCCACTGTTCACCGTTAGGCCGTCATTATAAATAAGAATGTGTTCTTAACTGATCTGTGTAACGGTTGTCGTCGGGAGAAAGAGAGGACCAAGGTGCAGCATGGGAAGTGTTCATCTTATTTAATGAAAGTGAACACTTCAAAATACAAAACAACAAAGTGAAAACCGAAACAGTTCTATCTGGTGCAGACACACAAAGACTGAAAATAACCACCCACAAAACCCAACAGAAAACAGGCTACCTAAATATGGTTCCCAATCAGAGACAATGACTAACACCTGCCTCTGATTGAGAACCATATCAGGCCAAACAAGAAAACCAACACAGAAACACAAAACATAGATTACCCACCCAACTCACGCCCTGACCACACTAAAACAAAGAAAATACAAAAGAACTATGGTCAGAACGTGACAACCTGCCTATATAAATATATAAAAAAACAAATCTTCCATCTGATCTACCTGATCCTATAGCAGTACAATAAAACAGCAATCTGTGCCCTTGCTCACCCGACCTGTGTTGATTGACAGTTTGCTGGTCTAATGAGAGTGCTGAGTGTGTGTGTTTCATTAGCCAATCTGTAATGTTTTTTTGTTGTTGCAAGGGCCATGCCATGGTTACTGTGTCTGGCTGTGTGTATGTAGGAGAGTTAAAATGGCTATTCCATCAAACTTTAAATTATTAGAAAAGTACACAATGCAKAACAGAATATCCAGGTTGGTCAGTRGCTCAAAGACCTCTCTGATGAGCATAGGCTACCCGTCCTGTTGGGGGAGGACGCAAAGATCTGTGGGTTGGCAGCGCACTACATTGGTGCCTGCCATAAAATGAGGGACAGTGTCTGACAGACCAACCAACCTGCACATGTCCTCTATGCTTATTGTTATTGTTCAATGTATGGTTATTTTGACCCTTGGTTATTGTTGCTACTGTTGTCCCGTTGACAATTTTGAAAACCTTACACACTAAACAAAAACAAGAAAACGATCGTGAAGCTAAGAACGAAGTGCACAACAGGCTACAAACGTTTAACATAGACAATTACCGCACATCACATGAAGCTATGGTACCTAAATATGGCTCCCAATCAGAGACAACAGAATCAGCTGTCTCTTAATTGGGAACCATTCAGGAACCATAGACTCTCCTAGACAACTAAACCAACATAGACAACGCTAGACACAAGCACTCAACACAAACCATACACTACACCAAACACCCCTTTACCATATAATCACCCAAAAAAAAACCAAACATTCCCATGTCACACCTGACCTAACTAAAATAATAAAGAAAACAAGAATACTAAGGCCAGGGCGTGACAACTAGCCTTATCCTGCAGTAGAATGTTTACTAGCCCTGCTCCTGCAGTAGAAGTTTACTAGGCCTGCTCCTGCAGTAGAGGTATTCAAGCCTACTCCTGGAATAGTAGGTATACTAGCCCTGCTCCTTAAGTAGAAGATATACTAGCTCTGCTCGCTGCTGTAGAAGGTATACTAGCCCTACTCCTGGAGTCGAAGGTATACTAGCCCTGCTCCTGCATAAGGTGTACTAGCCTGTCGAAGGTGTTCTAGCTTGCTCCTGCAGTAGAAGGTATACTATCCCTGCTCTTGCAGTTGAATATGTACTAGCCCTGCTCCTGCAATAGAAGGTGTATTAGCCATGCTCCTGCAGTAGGTGTATTAGCCCTGTAGAAGGTGCACTAGCGTGCTCTTGTAGTAGAATGTGTACTAGCCTGCTCCTGCACTAGAATGTGTACTAGTCTGTCCTGCAGTAGGTGCACTAGCCTATAGAAGGATGTACTACCTTTCCTCTGTTTTAGAATGTTTATACTTGCCTGCTCTGCTCTAGAATGTGTACTTGCCCTGCTCCTGCAGTGAAGATATTCTAGCTATGCTCGTGCAGTAAAAGGTGTACTAGTCATGCGCTGGCAGTAGAAGGTATACTAGCCTGCTCTGCAGTAGAATGTATACTATGTATCTTGCGCTACTAAGGTTACAAGCCTGCTCACTCTGTATAAGGTAATACTAGTCCATCTCCTGCAGTAGAGTATATCCAGTCTCGTCCTGCATTAGAATGAATACTAGCCCTGCTCCTGCAGTAGAAGGTACACTAGCCCTGCTCCTGCCATAAGGTGTGCTAGCCCTGTAGAAGGTGTACCAGCCTTTAGGTGTACCTAGCCCTGCTCCTGCGTAGAAGATATACTAGGCCCTGCTCCTGGAGTAGAAGGTTCATAGCCTGTAGAAGGTTGACAAGCCCTGCACATGCAGAAGAATGTGTACTAGCCTTTCTCCTGCGTAGAAGGTGTACAAGCCCTGTAGAAGGTTGACTAGCCCTGATGCTGCAGTAGAAGGTGTACTATCCCTGCTCTTGCAGTTGAAGGTTTACGAGCCTTCTACTGGAGTAGAAGGTTTTCTAGCCTTTCTCCTGGATAGAAGGTTCACTAGCCTGTAGAAGGTTGACAAGCCCTGCAACATGCAGTAGAAGGTACACTAGCCCTGCTCCTGCACAAGGTGTGTTAGCCTGTAGAAGGTGTACAGCCTTTAGAAGGTGGTACTAGCCCTGTTCCTGAGTAGATATTAATAGCATGCTCCTGCAGTAGAATGTGTACTAGCCTTCTCTGCAGTAGAAGGTGTTACAAAGCCTTGTAGAAGGTTGACTAGCCTCGTCCTGCAATAGAGGTGTACTAGCCTGCTCTTGGAGTTGAGGTTTTAGCCTTTCTCCTGAGTAGAAGGTTTATAGCCCTGTAAAGGTGTACAAGCCTGAACATGCAGTAGAAGGTTTACTTGTCCTGCTCCTGCATAGAAGGTTTACTAGCCCTTATCCTGCAGTAGAAGGTTTACTAGCCCTTATCCTGCAGTAAGAATGTTTACTAGCCTTACCTGCAGTAGAAGGTATACTAGCTTACTCCTGGAATAGAAGGTATACTAGCCCTGCTCCTTATGTAGAAGATATACTAGCCCTGCTCCTGTGTAGAAGGTATAACTATCTACTCCTGGAGTCGAAGGTATACTAGCCCTGCTCCTGCACTAAGGTTACTACGCTGTCGAAGGTGTTCTAGCTTTGCTCCTGCAGTAGAAGGTATACTATCTGCTCTTGCAGTTGAAAGGTTGTATAGCCTGCTCTGCAATAGAAGGTGTACCAGCCCTTAGGTGTACTAGCCCTGCTCCTGCAGTAGAAGATAATACTAGCCCTGCTCCTGCAGTAGAATGTGTACAAGCCCGTAGAAGTTACTTGTCCTACTCCTGCAGTAGAAGGTTTACTAGCCTTATCCTGCAGTAGAATGTTTACTAGCCTTACACTGCAGTAGAAGGTTTACTAGGCCTGCTCCTGCAGTAGAATTTTACTAGCCCTTACCTGCAGTAGAAGGTATACTAGCCTACTCCTGGAGTCGAAGGTATACTAGCCCTGCTCTGCACTAAGGTGTACTGCCCTGTCGAAGGTGTTCTAGCTTTGTCCTGCAGTAGAAGGTTACTATCCCTGCTCTTGCAGTTGAAGGTGTACTAGCCCTGCTCTGCAATAGAAGGTGTACTAGCCATGCTCCTGCAGTAGGTGTATAGCCCTGTAGAAGGTGACTAGCCGTGCTCTTGTAGTAGAATGTGTACTAGCCCTGCTCCTGCACTAGAATGTGTACTAGTCGTCCTGCAGTAGGTGCACTGCCCTATAGAAGGATGTACTAGCTTCCCTGTTTTGAATGTTATACTTGCTGCTCCAGCTCTAGAATGTGTACTTGCCCTGCTCCTGCAGTTGAAGATATTCTAGCTATGCTCGTGAAGTAAAAGGTGTACTAGTCATGCTGCTGCAGTAGAAGGTATACTAGCCCTGCTCCTGCAGTAGAATGTATACTATGCTTACTCCTGCGCTATAAGCGTTTACAAGCCTGCTCACTCTGTAGAAGGTATACTAGTCATCTCCTGCAGTAGAACGTATACCAGTCTGCTCCTGCATTAGAATGAATACTAGCCCTGCTCCTGCAGTAGAAGGTACACTAGCCTGCTCCTGCAGTAGCATGTGTACTAGCCTGCTCTGCAGTAGAAGGTGTACAAGCCCTGTAGAAGTTGACTAGCCCTGCTTCTGCAGTAGAAGGTGTACTAGCCCTGCTCTTGTAGTTGAAGGTTTACAGTATCAAAGGCAGCCGATAGGTCTAGAAGGATGAGAGCAGAGGAGAGAGAGTTAGCTTTAGCAGTGCGGAGCGCCTCCGTGACACAGAGAAGAGCAGTCTCAGTTGAATGACTAGTCTTGAAACTGACTGATTTGGATAAGAGGTCATTCTGAGAGGATAGTCAGGAGAGCTGGCCAAAGGACTGGCACGTTCAAGAGTTTTGGAGAGAAAAGAAAGAAGGGATACTGGTCTGTAGTTGTTGACATCGGAGGGATCGAGTGTAGGTTTTTTCAGAAGGGGTGCAACTCTCGCTCTCTTGAAGACGGAAGGGCGTAGCCAGCGTCAAGGATGAGGATGAGCGAGGTGAGGTAAGGGAGAAGGTCTCGAAATGGTCTGGGAAGACATGTGCTATCCTCCAGAGTTGTCGCGTGGCGCAGTGGTCTAGGGCACTGCATCGCAGTGCTAGCTGGCGCACCAAGTCTCTGTGTTTCGGGCCCAGGCTGGGCTGGGTTCGCGCCCAGGCCCTGTCGCCGCCGGCCGCAACCGGAGATCGTGGGGCGACGCACAATTGGCATAGCGTCGTCCGGGTTAGGGAGGGTTTGGCCGGTAGGGAGGGTTGGCCGGTAGGGATATCTTGTCTAGTATGTAAAAATGTAATAAAATGTATGCACTCTACTGTAAGTCGCTCTGGATAGAGCGTCTGCTAAATGACTAAAATGTAAATGTAATATCTACACCCGGGTGAGATTTTTCGGTATGTCAGTCATACGCTCCTGGTATGTGGCTGTCTGGGAAGGTCTTTGTATCCTTACTTGGTCTATGAATTTGAGAATGGTTACATTCTCCAGCCCCATCCTTCAGCTCTTTACCAAAACAGTGGTGGGGTGTCCCATTTGTTATTGTTTCACTGTAGATTGCCCTTTAAGGAAACTCCAAGAACATATACAATCAAGGGAAGTGTCTTTCATTAGCATGAGCACGGGGTCCCTCAAAGACATGTGCTACTCCTCAGAGTTGTCGACTCGAGTCACGTGACTTGGACTCCAGTCACAAATTTGATGACTTGAGACTGGACTTCACATAAAATAAAATAACTTGACACTTGACTTTGACTTGGTGCCTCAAGACTCCGGACTCGACTTTGACTTGAAACTGATGACTTGAAATTATCTGGCCTGGTTTCGTAATGTTTTCACTAATTTGTGGACAGAGTTTAAGTGGATTATTCTACATGCAGGGTCTTTATATGTACCACAAGAAGAACAAAGAAATGAAGAGTGAAACCACAGCTGTCTTTTTGGCTTTTATGTAGATCTGCAATAATATTCTGAAAGACAGGACAGGAATACATCCAGTCTCCAAGTCACCATCTGACAAGTTGTTCTTTCTCTCTGTGTTTTCTCAGACTGACACAACATTCATACATAAAACCATCATGTATAAAAGAAAATCATAAAACAATATTTAATACAAAGAATGTATAATAGTAATTTTAGACAATAGAACATACTGCATATAATTTCTGAAAAGACAGGACAGGACACACAGTCTCCAGCACATTTGTCAAGTTGTTCTATAGAGGAGCATGAAGAAAGGTAAAACAATACTGTCACATTCAAATTGCTAGGAGCTTTAGGTTGACGTACTAAATACATTCCGTACAAAACATATACAAACACGCGCTTTTTACAAAAAAAAACGTGAAAAAAAAAAAAAATCCCAAAAATTTATCCCATTCCGCCTTAGGGGGCTAAAACTATATCTTTTCATAATGCAGCGCTAGCATAAGTCGGCAGCTCAGCTAACCATCTGCATCAACAGAAAGACATGCTAGCTAGTAACAGTCATTTTTTTTAGCACTCTGTAAAACTATATCAATAACGATACAACTATGAAAGTTACATGTTTCAATAGTCTCACACTCTCCTATCCATGCTGTCAAGTTACCAGCCTTTCAAGCTAAATCTTATCATTTATGCCTCCCAGGTTCCTTGGAGAGTTCATCAATGAGCTTGACGCCTTGATAAGTTCCTTTCTGAGAATGGCTACCTCTCACGTTTCTGTGTGACTTTAACCTCCCCACGTCTACCTTTGACTCATTCCTCTCTGCTCCTTCTTTCCACTCCTCTCCTCTTTTGACCTCACCCTCCACCTTCCCCCTACTACAAGGCAGGCATACGCTTGACTCATCTTTACTAGATGCTTTCTTCACTAATCTCATTGCAACTCCCTCCACAGTCTCCGACCATCCTTGTATCTTTTCCCTTCTGTCTCATCCAACACTTCCCACTGCCCTCTCCGGATGGTATCGGCCGTCCCAACCTTTGCTCTCTCTCTCCCGCTACTCTCTCCTCTTCCATCCTATCATCTCTTCCTCTGCTCAAACCTTCCAAACCTATCTCCTGATCTGCTCTCAACCTCCTCTCCTCCTTTCTGCATCCTTTGACTCTCTATGTCCTCTTTCTCCAGGCCGGCTCGGTCTCTCCTCCTGCTCCGTGGGCTCGACGACTCATTGGCGAGCTCACAGAACAGGGCTCCGGGCAAGCGGAGCGGAATGGAGGAAAACTCGCCTCCCTGCGGACCTGCATCTTTTCACTTCCTCTCTCCACATTTTCCTCTTCTGTCTTGCTGCTAAAGCCATTTCTACCACTCTAAAGTTCCAGCATCTGCCTCTACCCTAGGAAGCACTTTGCACACTTTCTCCTCCTCTGAATCTCCTACCCCTCCCTCCTCCTCTCTGGGGATGACTTGTCAACCATTTTGAAAAGAGGTCGACGACATCCGATCCTGTTTGCTAAGTCAAACGACACCGCTGGTTTTGCTCACACTGCCCTACCCTGTGCTTTGACTCTTTTCTCCCCCTCTCTCCAGATGAAATCTCGCGTCTTTGACGGCCGGGCGCCAACAACCTGCCGCTTGACCTATCCCCTCCTCTCTTCTCCAGACATTTCGGAGACCTTCTCCTTACCTCCCTCGCTCATCAACTCATCCTTGAGCTGGCTACGTCCTTCCGTCTTCAATAGAGGAGAGTTGCACCCTTCTGAAAAAACCTACAACTCGATCCTCCGATGTAACAACTACAGACCAGTATCCCTTCTTTCTTTTCTCTCCAAAACTCTTGAACGTGCCGTCCTTGGCCAGCTCTCTGCTATCTCTCTCAGAATGACTTCTTTGATCCAAATCAGTCCAGGTTTCAAGACTAGTCATTCAACTGAGACTGCTCTTCTCTGTGTCACGGAGGCGCTGCGACTGCTAAAGCTAACTCTCTCTCCTTGCTCTCACCTTCTAGACCTATCGGCTGCCTTTGATACTGTGAACCATCAGATCCTCTTCCACCTCTCCGAGCTGGGCATCTCCGGCGCGGCCACGCTTGATTGCGTCCTACTGACAAGTCCGTCCTACCAGGTGGCGTGGCGAGAATCTGTTCGCACCACGTGCTCTCACACTGGTGTCCCCCAAGGGCTTCTGTTCTAGGCCTCTCTATTCTCGCTATACACCAAGTCACTTGGCTCTGTCATATCCTCACATGGTCTCTCCTATCATTGCTATTGCAAGACGACACCACTTAATCTTCTCCTTTCCCTTATGATAACAGGTGGGAATGCATCTCTGAATGTTGGCAAACATATCAGTGTGGATGACGATTCACCACCTCAAGCTGAACCTGCGCAAGACAGAGTGCTCTTTCTCCGGGGAAGGCCTGCCGTTCCATGATCTCGCCATCACGGTTGACAATCCATTGTGTCCTCCTCGCAGAGTGCTAAACCTTGGCGTGATCCTGGACAACACCCTGTCGTTCTCAACTAACATCAAGGCGGTGGACCCGTTCCTGTGAGTTCATGCTCTACAAACATTCGCAGAGTACGACCCTGCCTACAAAGGACGGGCGCAGGTCCTAATCCAGGCACGTTGTCATCTCCGTCTGGATTACTGCAACTCGCTGTTGGTTGGGCTCCTGCCTGTGCCATAACCTACACTCATCCAGAACGGCAGCCCGTCTGGTGTTCAACCTTCCCAAGTTCTCTTCACGTCACCCCGCTCCTCCGCTTCTCTCCTGGCTTCCAGTTGAAGCTCGCTCCGCTACAGACCATGGTGCTTGCCTACGGAGGTAGGGGAGAGAGCACCTCCGTACCTTCAGGCTCTGATCAGGCCCTCAACCCAAAAGAGGGACTGCGTTCATCACCTCTGGCCTGCTCGCCTCCTACCCTCTGAGGAAGTACAGTTCCGCGTCAGCCGCCGTCAAAACTGTTCGCTGCTCTGGCACCCAATGGTGGAACAAACTCCCTCACGACGCCAGGTCAGGGAGTAAATCACCACTTCGGAGACACCTGAAACCCCACCTCTTTAAGGAATACGTAGGATAGGATATAAGTAATCCTTCTACCCCCCCTCCCTAAAAGAGTTAGATGCCACTATTGTAAGTGGTTGTTCCACTGGATATCATAAGGTGAATGCACCAATTTGTAAGTGCTCTGGATAAGAGCGTCTGCTAAATGACTATAATGTAAATGTA
>NW_019943630.1:104115-113018 GCF_002910315.2 Salvelinus sp. IW2-2015 | reverse complement strand
GGCCCTTTTCCCTCCACGCTGGTGTCCATCCCTCATGGTTCCTGGCACTGTTCTTTGTTCCTGGAAACCAGCCTAAGACAAGGGTGTGTGTGTGTGTGTGTGTGTGTGTGCATGTGCGTGTTCGTATAATGGCATTCCTCCCTTATCAGTGGTAATAAAAGGTCTGAGTCAGCCATTCTCCCCTGCGTGGGAGGTGAGGTTTGTATCTGTTACGGGCAGATGGTGTTTAACTGTGGGGTGTAGCAAGATATTTGCAACAAAGTCTGCTTAATGAGGAAGGCATTATAACAGTATTATAGCTATGTGTTAAGGTCAATGAAGACAACATTTCTTACACATGCTAGCTAGTAACAGTCATATTTTTAGCACTCTGTAAAACTATATCAATAACGATACAACTATGAAAGTTACATGTTTCAATAGTCTCACACTCTCCTATAACAATATCTATGGCATTAACCTTGGGATGCTTTATTTATTTAACGTTATGGACTTCTACACCGGAGTAGTCTGCAACACATACCTTTCAATTCAATTTGCTTTATTGGCATGATGTAACAATGTGTCACGATCGTGTGGAGGAGAGACGACCAAGGCGCAGCGGGATATGAATACATCTTCTTTATTAGAACGACGAAGATGAACCGAAACGAACACTTATACAAACTATACAAAACCAACAAACGACCGTGAAGCTACAAACGAAAGTGCACACACAAGCTACTTACGTTCAACATAGACAATTACCCACAAACACCTAAAACCCATGGCTACCTTAAATATGGCCCAATCAGACAAACAATAACCAGCTGTCTCTGATTGAGAACCAATCAGGCAACCATAGACTTTCCTAAACACCTACACTCAACCATAGACATACCTGACACATCACTCAACACAAACCCATACACTACAACCAACACCCCCTATACCATATAATCACCCAAAAACACACATACCCATGTCACACCCTGACCTAACTAAAATAATAAAGAAAACAATAATACTAAGGCCAGGCGTGACACAATGTACATATTGCCAAAGCTTACTTTTGATATTTACAATATTAAAATAATAAGAATGTTTCATTTTGCCTTTGTATTCATTAAAAGGAATATGGCTTATTTTCCTACTGCTGCGTTTTGGTCCGTCAATCCTCCAAACGATCGTGACACTAGTAAACCTTCTACTGCAGGATAAGGGCTAGTAAACCTTCTACTGCAGGAGCAGGGCAAGTATAACATTCTAAAACAGGAGAAGGGCTAGTACATCCTTCTATAGTGCTAGCGCACCTACTGCAGGACAGGACTAGTACACATTCTAGTGCAGGAGCAGGGCTAGTACACATTCTACCACAAGAGCACGGCTAGTCCACCTCCTACAGGGCTGTTACACCTACTGCAGGAGTGGGCTAGTACACCTTCTATTGCAGGAGCAGGGCTAGTACACCTTCAACTGCAAGAGCAGGGATAGTATATATTCTACTGCAGGAGCAGGGTTTGAACACCTTCTACAGGGCTTGTACACCTTATAGCGCAGGCGCAGGGCTAATACACCTTATACTGCTGGAGCCAGGCCACTAGGCCTTCTACTACAGAAGCAGGGCTAGTATACCTTCTACTGCAGGAGCAGGGCTAGTATACCTTCTACAGCAGGAGCAGGACTAGTAAACCTTCTACTGCAGGAGCAGGACTAGTAAACCTTTTACTGCAGGAGCAGGGCTAGTAAACCTTCTACTGCATGTGCAGGGCTTGTACACCTTCTACAGGGCTAGTAAACCTTCTACTCCAGGAGAAAGGCTAGAAAACCTTCAACTGCAAGAGCAGGGCTAGTACACCTTCTATTGCAGGAGCAGGGCTAGTCAACCTTCTACAGGGCTTGTACACCTTCTACTGCAGGAGAAGGGCTAGTACACATTCTACTGCAGGAGCAGGGCTATTATATCTTCTACTGCAGGAGCAGGGCTAGTACATCTTCTAAAGGGCTGGTACACCTTCTACAGGGCTAGCACACCTTAGTGCAGGAGCAGGGCTAGTGTACCTTCTACTGCAGGAGCAGGGCTAGTATTCATTCTAATGCAGGAGCAGGACTAGTATACCTTCTACTGCAGGAGATGGACTAGTATACCTTCTACAGAGTGAGCAGGGCTTGTAAACCGTATAGCGCAGGAGTAGGGATAGTATACATTCTACTGCAGGAACAGGGCTAGTATACCTTCTACTGCAGCAGCATGACTAGTACACCTTTTACTGCAGGAGCATAGCTATAATATCTTCAACTGCAGGAGCAGGGCAGGTAGCAGGGCTAGTAAACCTTCTATTGAAGGAGCAGGGCTAGTATTCCTTCTCCTGCAGGAGCAGGGCTAGTATACCTTCTACAGCAGGAACAGGGCTTAAACACCTTCTACAGGGCTAGTACACCTTATAGCGCTTGAGCAGGGCTAGTACACCTTCTACTCCAGGAGCAGGGCTTGTATACTTTCTACTGCAGGAACAGGGCTAGTACACCATGTACTCCGGGAGCAGGGCTAGTACACCTTCTACTGCAGAGCAGGGCTAGTACACCTTGTACACCATGAACAGGGCTAGTACACTTTCTACTGCAGGAGCAGGGCTAATACACCTTCTACTGCAGGAGCAGGGCTAGAACACCTTCTACTGCAGGAGCAGGGCCAGTATATCTTCTACTGCAAGAGCAGGGCTTGCACACCTTCTACGGGGCTGGTCCACCTTCTGCTGCAGGAGCAGGGCTAGTAAACCTTCTATTTTAGGAGCCGGGCAAGTATACCTTCTACTGAAGGAGTAGGTCTAGTACACTTCGTACTGCAGAAGAGGGGCTAGTATTCCTTCTACTGCAGGAGCAGGGCTAAAAAACCTTCTGCAGGGCTAGTACACCTTAGCGCAGGAGTAGGACTAGTATACCTTCTACTTCAAGAGCAGGGCTAGTAAACCCACTATTGCAGGAGCAGGGCTTACAAATCCTGATTAGCAGACTGAGTTTGAATTGGTTTATGAACATTGAGAACATAATTCTCGTGACACTTCCGGAACAGCTGGTGCTCTCATGCATGTTTCAGTGTTATTTGCCTCGAAGCGAGCATAGAAGTAGTTTAGCTCGTCTGGGAGGCTCGTGTCACTGGGCAGCTCTCGGCTGTGCTTCCCTTTTGTAGTCTGTGATGGTTTGCAAGCCCTGACACATCCGATGAGCGTCGGAGCTGGTGTATTACCGAGCCCCAGACTTTGAGAACTGAAAGCAGACACTTTTTTTACTATTACTAGAACATTTAGTACTGAAAATAGAGGCCATAAAAGAAACAGGACATATTGTTTCTCCTCGCTTGTTCCTTTCTTTGACATGCTGTGTACATTAATTTACTCTTGCACTTTAATCTCAGATTAAAACAAAAAACAAAGGACCTTTTCCAACCGTTCAGATAGAAAGGCACTGATTGGTTGATGGCTAAAGAAGCTATATCCATTTGGTCATGGTCAAGCCTGACACAATGGATTGATCCAACATCACAGCTTTTATTTTATCAATGCTTCTTGAAAATGTTACTCTCAGAAGGTGGGATATAGCAATCATCTGAGTGGAACTGTTGTAGCCATAGAGAATGATAGAAGCCCGTAAATCAAATCAAATCAAATCAAATTGTATTGGTCACATGCACATGTTTAGCAGATGTTAATGCGAGTGTAGCGAAATGCTTKTGCTTCTAGTTCCGACCATGCAGTAATATCTAACAAGTAATCTAACAATTTTACAACAACTACCTTATACACACAAGTGTAAAGGAATGAATAAGAATATGTACATATTTATATATAGATGAGCGATGGCCGAACGGCATAAGCAGGATACATTAGATGGTATAGAGTACAGTATACACATATGAAATGAGTAATGTAGGGTATGTAAACATTATATAAAGTGGCCTTGTTTAAAGTGACTAGTGATACATTTATTACATCCAATTTTCTATTATTAAAGTGGCTAGAGATTTGAGTCAGTATGTTGGCAGCAGCCACTCAGTGTTAGTGATGGCTGTTTAACAGTCTGATGGCCTTGAGATAGAAACTGTTTTTCAGTCTCTCGGTCCCAGCTTTGATGCACCTGTACTAACCTTTCCTTCTGGATGATAGCGGGGTGAACAGGCAGTGGCTCGGGTGGTTGTTGTCCTTGATAATCTTTTTGGCCTTCCTGTGACATCAGGTGGTGTAGGTGTCTTGGAGGGCAGGTAGTTTGCCCCCGGTGATGAATTGTGCAGACCTCACTACCCTCTGGAGAGCCTTACGGTTGTGGGCGGAGCAGTTGCCGTACCAGGCGGTGATACAGCCCGACAGGATGCTCTCGATTGTGCATCTGTAAAAGTTTGTGAGTGTTTTTGGTGACAAGCCAAATTTCCTCAGCAGTCCTGAGGTTGAAGAGGCGCTGTTGCGCCTTCTTCACCACGCTGTCTGTGTGGTTGAACCATTTCAGTTGGTCCGTGATGTGTACGCCGAGGAACATAAAACTTTTCACCTTCTCCACTACTATCCAATCGATGTGGATAAGGGGGTGCTCCCTCTGCTGTTTCCTGAAGTCCACAATCATCTCCTTTGTTTTGTTGACGCTGAATGTGAGGTTGTTTTCCTGACACCACACTCCGAGGGCCCTCACCTCCTCCCTGTAGGCTGTCTCGTCATTGTTGGTAATCAAGTCTACCACTGTAGTGTCGTCTGCAAACTTGATGATTGAGTTGGAGGCGTGCATGGCCACGAAGTCATGGGTAAACAGGGAGAACAGGAGAGGGCTCAGAACGCACCCTTGTGGTAAACAGGGAGAACAGGAGAGGGCTCAGAACGCACCCTTGTGGGCCCCAGTGTTGAGGATCAGCGGGGTGGAGATTTTGTTTCCTACCCTCACCACCTGAGGGCGGCCAGTCAGAAAGTCCAGGACCCAGCACAGGGTGGGGTCGAGACCCAAGGTCTCGAGCTTAATGACGAGTTTGGAGGGCACTATGGTGTTAAATGCTGAGCTGTAGTCGATGAACAGCATTCTTACGTAGGTATTCCTCTTGTCCAGATGGGATAGTGGACCTATTGGGGCAGTAAGCAAATTGGAGTGGGTCTAGGTTGTCAGGTAGGGTGGAGGTGATATGATCCTTGACTAGTTTCTCAAAGCACTTCATGATGAAGGAAGTGAGTGCCACGGGGCGATAGTTGTTTAGCTCATTTACCTTAGCTTTCTTGGGAACAGGAACAATGGTGGCCCTCTTGAAGCATGTGGGAACAGCAGACTGGGATAGGGATTGATTGAATATGTCCGTAAACACACCAGCCAGCTGGTCTGCGCATGCTCTGAGGACGCGGCTAGGGATGTCGTCTGAGCCGGCAGCCTTGCAAGGGTTAACACGTTTAAATATTTTACTCATGTTGGTTTTGGGGAAGGAGAGTCCCCGGGTTTTGGTAGCGGGCTGTGTCGGTGGCACTGTCGGTGGCATAAGTGATAATGCACTGATGTTTTATCTTTTTGTGAAGTAATGTTTTATGCATATCAACCATGACCACTGATCTGATCTATGATTCATAAAATGCTGACACTGCGCTCTGCTTTGTATGACCTTAAACAACTATCGGTTATGTCACGCCCTGACCATAGTTTGCTTTGTATGTTTCTATGTTTTGTTTGGTCAGGGTGTGATCTGAGTGGGCATTCTATGTTGTATGTCTAGTTTTTCTGTTTCTGTGTTTGGCCTGATATGGTTCTCAATCAGAGGCAGGTGTTAGTCGTTGTCTCTGATTGGGAACCATATTTAGGTAGCCTGTTTTGTCATTGTGGGTTGTGGGTGATTGTCTATGTGTTAGTGTTTTTGTGTCAGCACTATTATTGATTAGCTTCACGTTCGTCGTTTATTGTTTTTTATAGTTTCGTCAAGTGTTCTCTGTGTTTATTAAATTCAAGATGAACACTTACCACGCTGCGCTTTGGTCCTCCTCGCTTTCTCCCAAAGAAGATCATTACAGGTTATCCAAAAGCAAAGTTGACGATTTAAAATCTAAATGGGTTGATCCAACTTGTTGATTGTCGGAGACAGTTTAAGAGTTCTAACTACATTCCGACTGTATTTCATGTTTTGAATGTTGTATTGTAGTAACCTTCAAGCATTTGTTCACCGTAAGGTAAGATAATTTCATCACAGAGAATATTAACACTTTTAAGAAATATTTGACTTTGTATAACTATCATTAAAATGCTGTAATTTGCTATCTTTCTTACCATTATCTGGATATTTGTGGTTGAATGCGAGTTCAACCATAATTTTTCCTCAGGATTGTGCCGTGTTTATTGTGGTGATACCTGGATCACTGGCTGTCTCGTGGTGTGTGTGAGGGTGTGTCTTGATTGGGATGGCCTGAACTCAGAACCTGATGGAATACCAAAGCAAATCGCAATAACTGCAGTCAAAACACAGTAGAACAAAGCCAGAGTGCTGTAACTTCACTTAGTGACTTCACTTAGTAACTTCACATACTGCTGTTTGCCTTGGTTTTTACTTGGATTTTGTTGTTACTGAAAATTTGACACTCCATTTTAACTGAAACAGGACACTTTTTCACAAGATAAAGTTGTTACTATAAATCCTGATTTGGGTCTTAAGTAAATTTTGACCAAGTGTGTAGTTACTGCAGTTTGTAATTGTACAGCAGAATAGCTGTGCACATAATCCTAATATCTCTTCATGGACTATATTTGAACATTGTCTTCTTTTATGATGTGAACTAGTATGGTCAGATTTCATTAAAACAGTTATTTTAACAATGCTGGTTATGCATCTTGTTGACATTCATCCAAGGACATCTTGACTTGCATGAGACATTCCATACATACATTCACTTCATAATCATTTCTCATGCATTCATGTGACTCATAATTAGAGAAAGGGATTCCTGTAAATGAGCCCTGCTACAAGTAGGAACAAGTTATGGACAAACCAGAAATATCTGTTTGATAGTAACCCTGTCCTGAATGATGAATGTGTGAACGATCTTGTCATCTTGGGCTCCCGAGTGGCGCAGTGGTCTAAGGCACTGCATCTCAGTTGGCCCAGCGTTGTCTGGGTTTGGACGGGATAGGCCGTCATTGTAAATACACATTTGTTCTTAACTGACTTGCCTAGTTAAATAAATAAACATATTTTTGGCTAACCACATTGGAACACTCTAATCTTTAAGGACTGGCAGAACAGATTTAAGCGAAGTATAGTGCCATTGCTTTCAGGAAGGTGTACTCATGTTGAAAGGAGGGACAAGAGACACAAAGGCAAAGAGAAGTCGAAGGCAATAGTGAATCTGAGAAAAATGGCTTTAAAGAGATGTGTCACTAAAGGTCAAAGGCCAAGTGGTAAAACATATAGGCTACAGCATAGTTCTCCTCAGATGGTTGTTATGTCTCATTGTTGGACCAACAATTGATAAAATATACAAGCTGTGATGTTGGATTAGTCCATTTAGTCATGCTTGATTATTAAGTTGACCATGTGGATATAGCATTCAGTGTCTACTTCTTTACCCACCAACCAATCAGTGCCCTTCTTTATGAGATGTTGTAAAAGCTGCTTGGTGTTGTCTGAAGATCAAAGGGGACTAGGCCAATGAGTTTTTGGTTTAGGCTGAGTGGGCTGACGGGGGCTAGGCCTATGAGTTGTTGGTTTAGGCTGAGTGGGCTGACGGGGGACTAGGTCTATGAGTTGTTGGTTTAGGCTGAGTGGGCTGAGCTGAGTGGGCTGACGGGACTAGGCCAATGAGTTTTTGGTTTAGGCTGAGTGGCTGACGGGGCTAGGCCTATGAGTTGTTGGTTTAGGCTGATGGGCTGAAGGGGCTAGGCCAATGAGTTGTGGTTTAGGCTGAGTGGGCTCAAGGGGGACAAGGCTATGAGTTATTGGTTACCTGAGTGGCTGAAGGGGCTAGGCCTATGAGTTGTTGGTTTAGGCTGAGTGGGCTGAAGGGGGCTAGCCAATGAGTTTTCGGTTTAGGCTGAGTGGGCTGAAGGGGACAAGCCCTATGAGTTTCGGTTTAGGCTGAGTGGGCTGAAGGGGGACTAGGCCTATGAGTTGTTGGTTTAGGCTGAGTGGGCTCAAGGGGACTAGGCCCAATGAGTTGTTGGTTAGGCTGAGTGGGCTGAAGGGGACAAGTCTATGAGTTGTTGGTTTAGGCTGAGTGGGCTGAAGGGGGAGTAGGTCTATGAGTTGTTGGTTAGGCTGAGTGGGCTGAAGGGGGACTAGTCTATGAGTTGTTGGTTTAGCTGAGTGGGCTGAAGGGGGACTAGGTCTATGAGTTGTTGGTTTAGGCTGAGTGGGCTGAAGGGGGATAGGTCTATGAGTTGTTGGTTTAGGCTGAGTGGGCTGAAGGGGGACAAGGTCTATGAGTTGTTGGTTTTAGGCTGAGTGGGCTGAAGGGGAGTAGGTCTATGAGTTGTTGGTTTAGGGCTGAGTGGGCTGAAGGGGGACTAGGTCTATGAGTTGTTGGTTTAGGCTGAGTGGCTCAAGGGGAGTAGGTCTATGAGTTGTTGGTTTAGCTGAGTGGGCTGAAGGGGGAGTAGGCCTATGAGTTGTTGGTTTAGGCTGAGTGGGCTGAAGGGGGAGTAGGTCTATGAGTTGTTGGTTTAGGCTGAGTGGGCTGACGGGGGACTAGGTCTATGAGTTTTTGGTTTAGGCTGAGTGGGCTGAAGGGGACTAGGTCTATGAGTTGTTGGTTTAGGCTGAGTGGGCTGAAGGGGGAGTAGGTCTTATGAGTTGTTGGTATAGGCTGAGTGGGCTCAAGGGGGACTAGCTGTGAGTTGTTGGTTTAGGCCTGAGTGGGCTGAAGGGGGACTAGGTCTATGAGTTGTTGGTTTAGCTGAGTGGGCTGAAGGGGGGACTAGGC
>NW_019943630.1:94830-104090 GCF_002910315.2 Salvelinus sp. IW2-2015 | reverse complement strand
CTATGAGTTGTTGGTTTAGGCTGAGTGGGCTGAAGGGGGAGTAGGTCTATGAGTTGTTGGTTTAGGCTGAGTGGGCTGAAGGGGGACTAGGTCTATGAGTTGTTGGTTTAGGCTGAGTGCTTTTCCACTGTAACTCTCTGCTTCTAAACATAGAGTAGTCTAGACATAGTCGTTGTTAGTGAGGCGACCTCTGAATCACTGTCTGACATTTTTTAGGCTTTCATAACTAAAATGTGCCGTTTGTGAGCAATGTGGTTAATTTACTGTACCTTACTGTTGTTTCTTGTTCAGAGCACACGGCGAGTAAACCGATACATTGTATCAAATTCACTTAACAGTGAGAACCACGAGTTATTCAAGTTTAGCACTGTATCCAGTATCCACAAATGTTCCTGGTGTTCCTAAATTATGTCTGATACTGGAGATTTAGGTTTCACAGCTAGGGAGCACCAGTTCTATCTTTTGGAATCACATTCACAATTATTTCATAAATGAACTGTATTTCTAAAGGCTTGTATAAAAATTAAGGGAAACCTACATTACATGTCATTGGAGTGCTATTTCATTTTTCCACATTAGCCTAACTGGTTTCCATTTTCCAACATCCCTATGACCATCATCATTAAAATAGGCTACCTTGATTCAAATATATTTCATTCAATGAATCACCTTATTTAGAAAAAAAACATGCCGATGTTTGCGGCCATTTTTGCCACAAGATTGCAATACTTAACTATTTACCTATTCTGGACCAAACTGGGGACATATTATGCACAGGTTTACTCTTACTTAGAGATGTAAAACTACACGATATATATATACACAAAAGTATGTGGCTACCTCTTCAAATAAGTGGATTTGGCTATTTAAGTCACACATGTTGCTGACAGGTGTATAAAATTGAGCAAACAGCCATGCAGTCTCCATAGACAAACATTGGCAGTAGAATGGCCTTACTGAATAGCTCACATACTTTCAATGTGGCACCGTCATAGGATGCCACTTTTCCAACAAGTCAGTTCGTCAAATTTCTGCACCGCTAGAGCTGCCCCGTTCAACTGTAAGAGCTGCCCTCGGTTGCAACACTCACAACCGAGTTCCAAACTGCCTCTGGAAGCAATGTCAGCACAATAACTTTTCGTCTGGAGCTTCATGAAATGGGTTTCCATGGCCGAGCAGCCGCACACAAGCCTAAGATCACCATGTTCAATGCCAAGCGTCGGCTGGAGTTGTTAGGTGGAGCAGCACAGTGGAACCCAAGAGCAGACTCAGACAAGGAAACAGGGATGAATGAACCAAGATATTTATTGTAACACAGGGAGAGCTGGAGTGCAGATCCGGGGAAGCTCGGATGAGTTGTAGGAAACCAGATGTGGAGGTTGAGGTTGGAGTGAGCTGGGTTGGGACAGGGTAAGCAGGTCCGGACGGGAATCCAAGGGAGTGGTGGTGAGCTGAATCCAGAACAGAGTAGCAGGGTGGTGAGATGTGGAACAGGAGACAGGAACCAGAGTCAGAGCGGCAAAAATGCATTGAGAGGATAAACAGCGTCAGGCAAGGAAACAGGCACAGCAGGATACAGGATCTTAAGAGAGAGAGAGAGACAGAGTGTCCTGGGGGAAAGGCTGCAGGTCAAGTTGACACCGGATGTCCACTAGGGGGTGTGGCAGGAGCAGATGTGACAGGAGTGGTGTAAAGCTTGCTGCCATTGTACTCGAGCAGTGGAAATGCGTTCTCTGGAGTGATGAATCACACTTCACCATCTGGCAGCTTGAAGGATGAATCTGGGATTGGATGCCAGGAAAACACTACCTGTCCCAACGCATAGAAAATGCTGACCATATAAAATGCTGACCATATGACATTGCATTGTGTGCCCCCCAGAACCCCTCTTTTACGCTGCTGCTACTCTCTGTTTATCATATATGCATAGTCACTTTAACTATACATTCATGTACATGGGGTGGCAGGTAGCCTAGTGGCTGCAAGATCGAATCCCCAAGCTGGCAAGGTAAAAATCTGTTGTTCTGCCACTGAACAATGCAGTTAACTCACTGTTCCTAGGCTGTCATTGAAAATAAAAAATTGTTCTTAACTGACTTGTCTAGTAAAATAAAACATACTCTCTCAGTTGTCCTGACCAGCCAGTTCCCCCGCACATTGGCTAACTGGGCTATCTGCATTGTGTCCCGCCCACCTGTCTTTTATGCTACTGCTACTCTCCGTTTATCATACATGCATAGTCACTTCAACAATATCTACATGTACAGTTAAAGTCAGAAGTTTACATACACCTTAGCTAAATACATTTAAACTCAGTTTTTCACAATTCCTGACATTTAATCCTAGTAAAAATTCCTGTTAGGATCACCACTTTATTTTAAGAATGTGAAATGTCAGAATAATAGTAGAGAGAATGATTTAATTCATATTTTATTTCTTTCATCGCATTCCCAGTGGGTCAGAAGTTTACATACACTCAATACGTATTTGGTAGCATTGTCTTTAAATTGTTTAACTTGGGTCAATCGTTTCAGGTAGCCTTCCACAAGCTTCCCACAATAAGTTGGGTGAATTTTGGCCCATTCCTCCTGACAGAGCTGATGTAACTGAGTCAGGTTCATAGGCCTCCTTGCTCGCACACGCTTTTTCAGTTCTGCCCATTTGGAAGACCAATTTGCGACCAAGCTTTAACTTCCTGACTGATGTCTTGAAATGTTGCTTCAATATATCCACATAATTTTCTTTCCTCATGATGCCATCTATTTTGTGAAGTGCACCAGTCCCTCCTGCAGCAAAGCACTCCCACAACATGATGCTGCCACCCTGGGCTTCACGGTTGGGATGGTGTTCTTCGACTTGCAAGCCTCCCCCTTTTTCCTCCAAACATAACGATGGTCGTTATGGCCAAACAGTTCTATTTTTGTTTCATCAGACCGGAGGACATTTCTACAAAACGTACRATCTTTGTCCCCATGTGCAGTTGCAAACCGTAGTCTGGCTTTTTTACGGCAGTTTTGGAGCAATGGCTTCTTCCTTGCTGAGTGGCCTTTCAGGTTATGTCTATATAGGACTCGTTTTACTGTGGATATAGATACTCTTGTACCGGTTTCTTCCAGCATAGAAACATTTCCTGAACGGGCAGACCCTCCTCTTAAAGAGATATTTTGGTTCTGTGGGGTGGGTACCATGTGTTCAGAAACACTAGAACAAACCGTCCTCATGTAGTGGAGCTGATGGAGAAGATGCTACAGGAGTGGAAAAGAAAACACTCCAATCCAGCTTGTAGAATTTGTTGACTTTGATTATAAAAGGAAAGATGAATGTCACTAATTATCCATTTTAGATCACTTTTGTGCGTCCTTGTGACTAAAAGCTCCAAGTTTGAATAGTTCCAAAGTGGTGTAACTTGGTAATAGACATGTACTGTCCTGTGTATTATACACTTGTATTAATAATCTTTCCATTTATTGAAGTCACTGTGCATTTATAATGTTTTATAAAGCTACTGACAGACATACAGATTTCTGAAGACTTATTTGACTTGAAAATGCTTATACTTTGTGGCTTACTGGCTAAATTATCAGGCCAGATTCCCTACATGGAACTACAGATAATCCCAAAGAATCCTAACGAAATTCATTCTGAATTGTCTGTCCTATATCTGAGAGATATCAAGTCTATAGTCCTTTTATTGAGGTGTCTCATAAAGCACTCTACAAAACCGCTACACTTTTCCCGAACAAAGTCATCTGAGATTTTGAGCTACTGGCTACATTGAACCAGTGCTGGAAGTGGACTGTAATAAGTGCTGGTAGTCAATGTGGGTGCTGGTACTCTTTATACTGTATTTAGGTGCCAGTACTCATCACATACTGTAAGAGACAATAGGTACTTTATGCAAACTACTTGTCGCATTAAAAAGTAATGACAGGTGTGATGGAAACAGCAAATGTTGTTAAACTTTCCTAAGTACTGACAACATAAAATGTTTGACAAGGCTGGATAGAGTAGTAGGTCTATCTTTAGTTGTTGTTGTCCAGTATTTGCTTTGATCTCTGAATCACTGTCTAACATTTTGAGGATTTCATGACTCGTATTCTGGAACCCTTATAGTCACCCTTTGTATCTTTTGATGGCAAATGTTTTGGAATCAACGGCTGTTTATTCAGTTGTCACGGAGCAATTCAACCCCACTTTGTTTGTGTGAGCTATTTACAGGCCTTCTGACATAAGGCACTGAAGAAATTGCTCTAGACCAAAAAAAACTGATGGAGAAAAAGCATTTACGTCTATTATCAAATAAAATAAAATAAAAATGTATTTGTCACGTGCGTTTCACGTGCGCCAAATACAACAGGTGTAGTTACAGTGAAATTCTTACTTAACCAATTGTGCAAAAAAAATTATTAGGTGAACAATAGGTAAGTAAAGAAATAAAAACAACAGTAAAAAGACAGTGAAAAATAAACGTAGGGAGGCTACATACAGACACTGGTTAGTCGGGTTGATTGAGGTTGTATGTACATGTACATGATGAACAGAGAGTAGCAGTAGTATAAAAGAGGGGTTGGTGGGTGGCGAGACACAATGCAGATAGCCCGGTTAGCCAACGTGCGGGAGCACTGTTTGGTCGGGCCAATTGAAGTAGTATGTACATGAATGTATAGTTAAAGTGACTATGCATATATGATAAACAGAGAGCAGCAGCAGCGTAAAAGAGGGGTTGGGGGGCACACAATGCGGCCAAAATGGAAAAAAGCGGTTGTAGCCATTTGATTACCTGTTGTCCGGGTAGCCATTTTGGGGGTAAAAACTGTTGAGAAGCATTTTTGTTCTAGACTTGGCACTCCGGTACAGCTTGCCATGCAGTAGTAGAGAGAACAGTCTATGACCGGGGTGGCTGGGGTCTTTGACAATTTTTAGGGCCTTCCTCTGACACCGCCTGGTGTAGAGGTCGTGGATGGCAGGCAGCTTAGCCCCAGTGATGTACTGGGCCGTAGGCACTACCCTCTGTAGTGCCTTGTGGTCGGAGGCCGAGCAGTTGCCGTATCAGGCAGTGATGCAACCAGTCAGGATGCTCTCGATGTTGCAGCTGTAGAACATTTTGAGGATCTCAGGACCCATGCCAAATCTTTTTTGTTTCCTGAGGGGGAATAGGCTTTGTCGTGCCCTCTTCACGAGTGTCTTGGTGTGTTTGGACCATTCTAGTTTGTTGGTGATGTGGACACCAAGGAACTTGAAGCTCTCAACCTGCTCCACTATAGCCCCATCGATGAGAATGGGGGCGTGCTCAGTCTTCCTTTTCCTGTAGTCCACAATCATCTCCTTAGTCTTGGTCACGTTGAGGGATAGGTTGTTATTCTGGCACCACCCGGCCAGGTCTCTGACCTCCTCCCTATAGGCTGTCTCGTTGTTGTCGGTGATCAGGCCTACCACTGTTGTGATGTCTGCAAACTTAATGATGGTGTTGGAGTCGTGCCTGGCCATGCAGTCGTGGGTGAACAGGGAGTACAGGAGGGGACTGATCACGCACCCCCGGGGGGCCCCTGTGTTGAGGATCAGCGTGGCAGATGTGTTGCTACCTACCCTCACCACCTGGGGGCGGCCCGTCAGAAAGTCCAGGATCCAGTTGCAGAGGGAGGTGTTTAGTCTGAGGATCCTTAGCTTAGTGATGAGCTTTGAGGGTACTATGGTGTTGAACGCTGAGCTGTAGTCAATGAATAGCATTCTCATGTAGGTGTTCCTTTTATGATGCACACACACACACACACACACACACACACACATTATATCCATCTGGTAACCATAGATTCATATCATGTGATTCATAACAGGCCCTGTATAACTACCTATCATTTCTATTTTACTTTCAGTCTCTCCTTTTTGACAAAGATTACCCTGAGATCCATCCCTCAATCACAGAAGGTGACTTTTTGTTTTTAATTCCTTTGTATGTCTCAGTTGTACAGATGTAGGATTAAATTAAACCCCGGAAATGTAAAACTTGTAGTGCCACCACCATGCTTCACCGTAGAGATGGTGCCAGGTTTCCTCCAGAAGTGACACTCGGCATTCAGGCCAAAGAGTTCAATCTTGGTTTCATCAGACCAGAGAATCTTCTTTCTCATGGTTGTCATGTGCCTTTTACTGAGGATGTGCCTTTTACTCTCCCCTTTCCACAGAGGAACTCTGGAGCTCTGTCAGAGTGACCATCGGGTTCTTGTTCACCTCCCTGACCAATGCCCTTCTCCCCCGATTGCTCAGTTTGGCCGGGCAATGATGGAGGCCACTGTTCTTTGAGACCTTCAATGCTGCAGAAATGTTTTCGTACCTTTCCCCAGATCTGTGCCTCGACACAACCCTGTCTTGGAGGTCTACGGACAGTTCCTTCAACCTCATGGCTTGGTGTTTGCTCTGACATGCACTGTCAACTGTGGGACCTTATATAAACAGGTGTGTGCCTTTCCAAATCACATCCAATCAATTGAATTTACCACAGGTGGACTCCAATCAAGTTGTACAAAAATCTCAAGGATGATCAATGGAAACAAGATGCACCTGAGCTCAATTTAGAGTCTCATAGCAAAGGGCCTGAATACTTATTAAAAAAAATGCAAAAATCTATAAAAACATGTTTTCACTTTGTCATTATGGGGTAGTGTGTAGAATGATGAGGGGAAAAAAAATGTAATACATTTTAAAATCAGGCTGTAATGTAACAAAATGTGAAAAAAAGTCAAGTGGTCTGAATACTTTCCGAATGCACTGTAAACACATTGATTCTTAAAGAACATAATTTATGAATACCTCATGAGCTTAGTTCAACTGTCATACCCCACCAGAACCCAAAATATAAGCTTGTTTTACTCCAATGATTGTTAGCAATGTAACTTTAATTGTAATCAAACAGTTTAAACCCCCCCCAAATAAATATTTAAAAATATATTTTGGTATCATGGATGGTCAGTCTTTGCATCCTTAGCTTGGTCTATGAATTTGAGAATGGTTACATTCTCCAGCCCCATCCTTCAGCTCTTTACCAAAACAGTGGTGGGGTGTCCACTTTGTTATTGTTTCMACTGTAGATTGCCCCTTTAAGGAAACTCCAAGACATTATACAATCAAGGGAAGTTGTCTTTCATTAGCATGAGCACGGGGTCCCTCAAAGACATGTGCTATCCTCCAGAGTTGTCGACTCGAGTCACGTGACTTGGACTCCAGTCACAAATTTGATGACTTGAGACTGGACTTCACATAAAATAAAATAACTTGACACTTGACTTTGACTTGGTGCCTCAAGACTCCGGACTCGACTTTGACTTGAAACTGATGACTTGAAATTATCTGGCCTGGTTTCGTAATGTTTTCACTAATTTTGTGGACAGAGTTTAAGTGGATTATTCTACATGCAGCGGTCTTTATATGTACCACAGAAGAACAAAGAAATGAAGAGTGAAACCACAGCTGTCTTTTTGGCTTTTATGTAGATCTGCAATAATATTCTGAAAAGACAGGACAGGAATACATCCGTCTCCAAAGCACCATCTGACAAGTTGTTCTTTCTCTCTGTGTTTTCTCAGACTGACAAACACATTCATACATAAAACCATCATGTATAAAAGAAAATCATAAAAACAATATTTAATACAAAGAATGTATAATAGTAATTCTTAGACAATAGAACCATACCTGCAATAATATTCTGAAAAGACAGGACAGGAACACATCAGTCTCCAATGCACCATTTGTCAAGTTGTTCTATAGAGGAGCATGAAGAAAGGTAAAACACATATCCTGTCTCACATCTCCAAACATTGCTAGGAGCTTTCAGTGTTGACAGTACTAAAATACATCTCACGTACAAAAACACAGTAATACAAACACGCTACAACGTGAAATCACATTTATCCCATTCCGCCCTTAGAGGGCTAAAACTATATCTTTCATAATGCAGCGCTAGCATAAGTCGGCAGCTCAGCTAACCATCTGCATCACAGAAAGACATGTGTTGATGATTCGTTACTAGAGAAATGAGACCAAGTCAAGACGCTGGACAGGGTGGATCGGTATATAGTAAGACAGTTTATTCGGATGTAAAGATATCTGAGCAAAGCGTGCTGCACGGCCCCGTTCGTCTAGTTCTTAGGGAACTATCGGAAGAAGAGACCCAGAAAGAGAGGACCAAGGTGCAGCATGGGAAGTGTTCATCTTATTTAATGAAAGTGAACACTTCAAAAATACACACAAAAAGTGAAAACCGAAACAGTTCTATCTGGTGCAGAGCACACAAAGACTGAAAATAACCACCCACAAACCCAACAGAAAACAGGCTACCTAAATATGGTTCCCAATCAGAGACAATGACTAACACCTGTCTGATTGAGAACCATATCAGGCCAAACAAGAAACCAACACAGAAACACAAACAAGATATACCACCCAACTCACGCCTGACCACACTAAAACAAAGAAAATACAAAAGAACTTATGGTCAGAACGTGACAACCTGCCTATATAAATATATAAAAAAACAAATCTTCTATCTGATCTACCTGATCCTATAGCAGTACAATAATACAGCAATCTGTGCCCTTGCTCACCCGACCTGTGTTGATTGACAGTTTGCTGGTCTAATGAGAGTGCTGAGTGTTGTGTGTTTCATTAGCCAATCTGTAATGTTTTGGTTGTTCAGAAGGGCCATGCCATGGTTACTGTGTCTGGCTTGTGTGTATGTAGGAGAGTTAAATGGCTATTCTCGCAAACTTTAAATTATTAGAAAAGTACAGCAATGCACAACGAATATCACCAGGTTGGTCGTAGCTCAAAGACCTCTCTGAATGAGCATAGCTCCGTCCTGTTGGGGGAGGACGCAAAGATCTGTGGGTTGGCAGCGCACTAGCATTGGTGCTGCCATAAATGAGGGACAGTGTCTGACGACCAACCAACCTGCACATGTCCTCTATGCTTATTGTTATTGTTCAATGTATGGTTATTTTGACCCTTGGTTATTGTTGCTACTGTTGTCCCGTTGACAATTTTGATCTTATTATTTAATATTGTAAATTCCAAAGTAAGCTTTGGCAATATGTACATGTTAGCATCATGCCAATAAAGGCAAATTGGAATCTGAAAGGTATGTTGTTGCATAGACTACTCCGGTGTAATCCCATAACTTAGAATAAATTAAAGCATCCTCAAGGTTAATGCATAGATATTTGTTATTCTTACATTTACATTAAGTCATTTAGGGGCAGACGCTC
>NW_019943630.1:87002-88935 GCF_002910315.2 Salvelinus sp. IW2-2015 | reverse complement strand
CCCGACGACAACCGTTACACAGATCAGTTAAGAACACATTCTTATTTATAATGACGGCCTAACGGTGAACAGTGGGTTAACTGCCTTGTTCTGGGGTATAACAGATTTTTAATTTGTCAGATCAGGGATTTGATCCAGAAACCTTTCGGTTACTAGCCCAACACTCTAACCACTAGGCTACCTGCTGCACCATTAACACATGTGCCAAGACCAGAGTGAGAATATTTRCTGTTTATGGCAGACTTTTTGTGCCATATGGGATGGAAACGCGTAGAATTAACATTTTTTCATTAGGTCAATTAGAAAATATSTAGGATAAAATGCTTTTTATGTGCACTACGTCATTACGCAATGGTTTTTTATTGTCAAGAAGCCAGTTCGATGGAAAMMTACCACTGCTGGTAAAATGTGCACATTTTTGGGCCGAATATTCAAATATTCGCTTGAAAATCTTCTAACAAATTGCTGGAAACCTAGCTATTGAGAAAATAAATCAGAAAGCCTCARCCATCAATTTGACCTCGCCATGGGATTAAAAAGGTTTGAAATGTCAGAATGAATCTCCCCTTAGGAAAAATGGATCAACCCCTACAAAAATGTACATTCATTATAATCCAAATAATAWTTCCCATTTCCTGTTCCTGCAGGATTATTTTTCTGMTGTAGCAAACTGGCTCAAATTAAGACCATACATCTGTAGTGCCAGTTACTGTTGTTGGGTTCTACAATCCTTCTGTGCTTTATCAAATTTGCCGAATCAGAGATGGCCGTTATAGTCCTAAATGGAGCGGCCATCTTACTCCTTCACAAACTGTCTTTAGACTAGTACAGAGGCCATGTCCGAAATCTGTCTTGCCTACTACTTACTAAAACTGCATAGGCTACTGTGTACTAATTGTAATGCATACTATTTACAACATACTGTTAAGTAAGAACGTGCTAGGACTGGTGCTAGGACCAAGCTGTATCAGCATTTCAGGGTTCTAGCACAAGGCCAGAGCCCCACAATGTTATTTTTAGTCTTTAAAAACGTGTATGTTCTGAGAGATATGAGGAAACAAAGGTTAAATAACAAGAGAGAGGTAGATTCCCACAGCAGGTTCTGCTAGATTCAGAGGGGTTGGGTTAAATGCGGAAGACATRTTTCAGTTGAATGCATTCAGTTGTACAACTGACTAGGTATCCCCCTTTCCCTTTCTTTAGGCTGCATTCCATGTGGTTGAAACAACAGTTGAAGTTGGTAAGCCAGCAGGGTTTGTGGAGCTTGTGATGAGGATGCTTAAAGCCACACTCCTTAATTTGTGAATATCTTCAAAGACTGGGCCACCAACAAAAATGCAGGCAGGATGATCAGGCAGGTGGGAAAGTAGTCCAGTGTCAGGCAGTGGTCAAAACCGGGACGACTAGCAAAGAGAATAGACAAGGAGCACCGAGAAAAATATGCTGGTGTCCTCATTCCAGCACAGCTGTTGTTTCACCAACTACTTGCAGCCACGCCTGCTCCCGCTCCCCCTCCCTGGCCGTGAGGGCGCCAGGCTACCCGTCATCATACACACCTGTTACCAACATTACGCACAGCTGCGCTCATTGGACTCACCTGGTCTCCTTCATATTGTTATTACCCCCTGTATATCTGTCTGTTCCTTGGTGTGTTCCCTGTGTCCTCATTAATGGTTGTTATGTGTTCCTGTCCTGTTCTGTTTTCATGTCCGTCAGCTAATAAAACCCATTCACCTGTCCGTCCCAACCTTTACTCTGTTCCTGTTTCTGTTTTCACTCGTCCGTCAGCTAATAAACCATCCCCTCCCGTACTCCTTCTTGTTCCGTCTTTCTGCTCCGCTCAGCTAATCAAAACCATCCCTCACATGTCACCTGTTCCTGTTCCGTTCATGTCCGCTCAGCTAATAGAACCTTACCCTCCCTTCCTGCTTCC
>NW_019943630.1:73465-81349 GCF_002910315.2 Salvelinus sp. IW2-2015 | reverse complement strand
TTTACATTACTGCTAACATCATAGCCACCATCACAGCTACAGTCAGAAATCGCACGGCAGTAGCCAGAGAAAATACAGACCCCAACGTCAACTACTAATTACACATCATAAAACATTTCAGAACAATATATGGTGGATAGCTAATGAAAGAATAAGATCTTGTAACAGAACCAATATTTCCGATTTTTGAAGTGTTTTACAGCGAAAACACAATATATCGTTATATTAGCTTACTACAATAGCTAGCACACAGCAGCAGTGATTCTAGTCAAACGGTAGCATAGCACAGTTCGACAGATATATATGAAAAAGCATCCCAAATTGGGTCCTTATCTTTGTTGATCTTCCATCAGAATGTTCTCCAAGGGGTCCTTTGTTCAGAACCGACTTTATTTGGATCCATAACGAATGATTTCCCTCAGAATTAGCAAACACACTGCAGTGCGTTGCTAGCCTCTCGTTCTTGAACCAATTCTTGCGACGCATTACGTCTAAAGTCCAGAATAAATTTCAATAATATAATTAAACTATATTGAAAAACATACTTTAGGATGATATTGTGACATGTATCAAAGAAAATCGAAGCCAGAGATCATATTCACGTTTAAAAAGGTTCTTCCATGAGCCGAGTACAGGTCCTATTTCGGCGCCAGGAAAAAATACAAGTGCGCACGTCTCAGTCAAAGAGGTTGTGTTTCAGTCCCTGGTTGGTCGAGATAATCAACTGAGTTCGCTTTTGGAAATCTCACTTCCGGTTAGGAAATGGTCTGTAAAAGGAGTTCTGTTCCACTTAGAGAAATAATTCAAACGTTTTTAGAAACTAGAGACTGTTTTCTATCCAATAGTAATAATAATATGCATATTGTACGAGCAAGAATTGAGTACGAGGCCGTTTAAAAATCATACGATTTTCACCAAAAGTGAAAATAGCACCCCMTGGTCCCCAACAGGTTAAAGCCACACTCCTTAATTTGTGAATATCTTCAAAGACTGGGCCACCAACAAAAATGTAAACAATGGAACAAAAATACATTCCATTTACATTTTCACATGCAAATAACACTTGCTTTACGTGATACATCTATAGTTCTTAAGTAAGGACTCAGTGGCAGAACGAGAGTTAATGGTCGATTCATTGCTCTTACAGAAACTTCCCCCGTACCTAACATAACTTACAACGATTAGACGTACGAGTTTGCGTGGCGGTTAGAGCAAGAAAACAATAATGATGCGATAAATGAAACGAAGTGCTCCACATAGCCTATATGAAGGGCCTAGATGTATCAACTTTCACAGTGAATGGTTTTGTTTATATGTTGTGTGCGTATTAATTTTTATATTGCCAAAGGAATCATAAAAAATCTATGAAGTCAACTTGATTCATAATCAAAGTGTCCTTTGACACCAAACATTAATGAGCGCCAGACTTCTGAACAGGTCTCGAAACCATGCCAAGACCTGCAGAAACACCAGCCCCGACAGTAGGTCAACTTAGTACAGGAGCAGCCATGGAAGCTCCAACTATCATGACACAAGGCGAGACCCAGATGCAGACACAGGAGGAAGATGGTTGGAGTCTTACAATGTTTATCAATCAAAAAGGGGTAGGCAAGAGAATGGTCGTGTACAGGCAGAAGGTCAAAACCAGTTCAGAGTCCAATAGGTACTGAAGGGTAGGCAGATTCAAAGTCAGGGCAGGCAGGATGATCAGGCAGGTGGGAAAGTAGTCCAGTGTCAGGCAGTGGTCAAAACCGGGACGACTAGCAAAGAGAATAGACAAGGAGCACCGGGAAAAATATGCTGGTTGTCCTCATTCCAGCACAGCTGTTGTTTCACCAACTACTTGCAGCCACGCCTGCTCCCGCTCCCCCTCCCTGGCGCTTGAGGGCGCCAGGCTACCCGTCATCATACACACCTGTTACCAACATTACGCACAGCTGCGCTCATTGGACTCACCTGGTCTCCTTCATATTGTTGATTACCCCCTGTATATCTGTCTGTTCCTTGGTGGTGTTCCCTGTGTCCTCATTAATGGTTGTTATGTGTTCCTGTTCTGTTTCATGTCCGTCAGCTAATAAACCTTCACTCTCTGTACCTGCTTCTCATCTCCTGCGTCGTTCCTTATAAGAAGCTTATTACCTAAAATGGATCAATTGAAATTGTGGGTTCACAGATCCAATCCAGATGTGTTAGTCATTACTGAGACGTGGTTAAGGAAGAGTGTTTTGAAAACTGACGTTAATCTTTCTGGTTAAAACCTTTTTTGGCAAGACAGATATTCCAAAGGTGGGGGAGTAGCAATCTTTACCAAGGATCACCTTCAGTGCTCGGTTGTCTCCACCAAGTCTGTCCCCAAACAATTTGATTTGCTGGTTTTAAGCATTAAACTTTCAAATAGTTATTTGTTGACTGTTGCTGGGTGCTATTGTCCTCAATCAGCACCGGCCTGWACCCTACCTGCCCTAAGCTCTCTCCTGGCCCCTTACACTAAGTCTGAATTTGTCCTGCTAGGTGACCTAAACTGGGACATGCTTAAACCACCTGACCAAGTCCTAAAGCAATGGGACTCCCTAAATGTTTCTCAGATTACCAATCCCACAAGGTATCACTCCAAACACCCAGAGAAGGCTACTCTCGATGTTATACTCACAAATAATCCTGATAGGTATCAGTCTGGTGTTTTCTGTAATGACTTAGCTGTTTTACAGCCTGTGTTCGTAATGGCTACTCAGTGAAACGACCTGTCTTGATTTGTCATAGAGGCTTGCAAAAAACTTAAATAAGCTAGCCTTCCTGTCAGGGTTTACCAAAATTGGACCCAGAAGCAGACCAGGACAAGGTGAGTATGAAGATGGTGAGTATTTATTAATAAATGAGAACGTGTAGGTAGATAGTTCCAGGTGGCGGAGCCGGCAGCGGAGGTGTGTTGATGGGAGTGGATAGGCAGATCCAAGGGATAAACAAAAACTGGCGACGAGCAGACAGGGATGGGATATGGGTTCCGGGTGAATGGTGTTCATGGCTAACGATCCGGCAGGGAATGGATGTCAGGTCCGGTCTTAAGAAGAGGAGAGATGATGATCAGGACCAGGTGTGCAGATAGCTGATGGGATACAGGTGCGGGTAATCAGAACTCTCCCAACTGGCTACATTGCCCGGCAACCAGACAGGGTGCGTTCCAGGACGCCGGAAAAAACACTCCAGGACAGAACACAGGCAAAAAACAGACTCAGGAAACTGGATTCGTGACACTTCCTTCATGAACTGGCCTCTGTAAAATGGTATAGAATCAGCTTGATCCTCTCTGTCGAAGACATTTGGACCTTCTTTTTTGATATTTTCAGTGGTATTGTTAACAAACACGCCCCCATAAAGAAAAAGAGAATTAAAAACAGGTTCAGCCCCTGGTTCGACTGTGATCTTGCAGAGTTACTCCACCTCAAGAATTGCATTTGGCAAAAGGCTTGGCACACGCATACTCAGGCTGACAGGCTCTTGTTCAGGCAAATGATAAATAAGTGCACTCAKGCTATCCGGAAGGCCAAAGTTAGTTACTTTAAAGAGCAGTTCTCTCTCTGTGGGTCTAACCCCAAGAAGTTCTGGAAAACGGTTAAAGACCTGGAGAATAAACCCTCCTCCTCACAGTTGCCCATGTCCCTTAATGTTGATGATGTTGTTATTACTGACAAGAAGCACATGGCTGAGCTCTTTAATCGCCACTTTATTAAGTCAAGATTCCTATTTGACTCAGCCATGCCTCCTTGCCCATCCAACACTTCCTCATCTCCCACCCCTTCTAATGGGACTATCCCCGATGCTTCTTCCTCTTTTTCCCCTGCCGCGCTACAAAGTTTCTGCCTGCAGGCAGTCACTGAGTCTGAGGGCTATCCGGAAGGCCAAAGTTAGTTACTTTAAAGAGCAGTTCTCTCTCTGTGGGTCTAACCCATTGCTTGGAAGGCAGCCACAGTTTGTCCTTTATTTAAAGGGGGAGATCAAGCAGATCCTAACTGTTATAGGCCTATTTCTATTTTGCCCTGTTTATCAAAAGCGTTGGTAATAATCAACTGACTGGCTTTCTTGATGTCTATAATATACTCTTGGGTATGCAATCTGGTTTCCGCTCAGGTTATGGATGCGTCACTGCACTGGTTATGGATGCGTCACTGGACCCTTAAGGGTCCTCAATAATGTCACCATTGCCCTTGATTCTATCTACTGCAGCCTTCATCCTCCACATACAACACCTGTTCTACCAGTCACATTCTGTTAAAGGTCCCCAAAGCACACACATCCCTGGRTTGCTCCTCTTTTCAGTTTGCTGCAGCTAGCGACTGGAACGAGCTGCAACTAACACTCAAACTGGACAGTTTTATCTCAGTCGCTTCATTCAAAGACTCAATCATGGACAYTCTTACTGACAGTTGTGGCTGCTTTGTGTGATGTATTGTTGTCTCTACCTTCTTGCCCTTTGTGCTGTTGTCTGTGCCCAATAATGTTTGTACCATGTTTTGTGCTGCTACCATGTTGTGTTGTCATGTGTTGCTGCCTTGCTATATTGTTGTCTTAGGTCTCTCTTTATGTAGTGTTGTGTTGTCTCCCTTGTCGTGATGTGTGTTTTGTCCTATATTTATATTTGATTTATTTTACATTTTTAATCTCCATTCCCGGTCCCCACAGGAGGCCTTTTGGTAGGCCGTCATTGTAAATAAGAATTTGTTCTTAACTGACTTGCCTAGTTAAATAAATGTAAAAATAAATAATGATAACCAGTATAGGGTAACAGTGTTTAATGCTACCTTGTCATACATTGTTTGTTCTTGTCGACCACAGATTTCCACAAAGTCTTGGACTCCAGGATGAGGAAATGCTTACAAGAAAGAAGCATATGAGGACAGAGACAGTTATTGATTTCCATTGTTACTGGTAACGTTGAGAAGGGGAGAAAAAGACAATCCTGTTTTTCTAAACTAGCTATGTAGGCTATTCAATTCTATTGGCTATAGATTTGAGACACCACTAGAATAGTTGCTTTTCTGTTATATCTTTGTTTATTCACAGAAAATACAATTATTAATCCTTATTATTTTGTAAGAAATGTAAGGTACTTTTACATGTTGCAATACAGTTTGTTTGAAGTTATTCTCACTTGGTAATGAGTAGGAGGCCTAAGTATGTCACACCAGCCTTCGCTTTGGCTCCCCTTCCTGTCCAGCTCAGGCGTTCGGTGTCGCCAGCCTTCTAGCTGCTGCTGAACCTACTGCTGGCAAACGCCCTTCACACATCAACCCCGGACTTGTCTCGTCATCAATACACACACCTGSTTCCAATCACTATATATATACYCCCTCTGCCATTTCTCTTCGGTCATTGTGAATGTTACTTGTTTTCCTGAGAGGAATCTCTCCTACTATTTCCTGAGTACTTTAAATTTTGCACTTTGGATTCGCTCTGTGCCTTTTTGTTTATGAAGATTTATTTYGAGAAMAACAGCGTTTGGGTTTCGTCCSRCTTTYATCTATGGTGCTCAAATAAATTCAGYAKTTCTAAACAGTAAGACATTTAAAAGTGTTAACCCTCGCAACGCTGCCTGCCCAGACGGCATCCATAGCCGCGTCCTCAGARGATGCACAGAGCAGCTGGCTGGTGTGTTTACGGACATATTCAATCTCTCCCTGTCCCAGTCTGCTGTACCAACATGCTACAAGATGGCCACCGTTGTCCCTGAACCCAAGGCGGCAAAGGTAATTCAACTAAATTACTACCGCCCGTTGCACTCACTTCTGTCATCATGAAGTGCTTTGAGAGACTAGTCAAGGATCATATCACCTCCACCTTACCTGTTGATGGGGTCACTTTGGGGTCATGATAGGGGCTGCACCAAATGATTGATGTATTATAATAATTGATTATGCTTATGTTGTRTTAATAGAAGGGGAAGGGCTATAAGATCTTCCACCACTACATTTATAGGGTCCTGGACCACAGATTAGCAATATRTGCATTATAAGGCTTAATACTGTTCCACAGTTYTTTTCTAGTCTCTGCCTCTTATAAGAAACGGTCTGAGCAGATGTGTGAGCCATTGCAGTCAAAACAGGGTGTCTGTGAGAAATCGCCTCAAGGCTAAAAGATACATAGACACAGACCCCTGCAGGGGAGTAAATAGATAAGAGACAAGTCAGACACACCACTGTAAGCCACACGGGAATGGAAAATGACTGCCGAGCCCTTAGAAAACACTGGACTATTGTTTTCTCCTGCAMGTTTGTATAACTGTATATGCACGGGCCTGGTCTCAGGAGTAGAAGGTGTTGACGTAGGCAGTTACATCACTAGGGGTTGACTGCAAGCATATGAACTTTTCTGTGCTACGGATACCGAATACGGGTTCACTTTCCTAAACAACCCCTGAATTGCAAGGCGCCTATTTCAAAAATATTCCTAAAAATATTTATAATCATGCTATCACAAGTAAATATACCAAAACACAGCTTAGCTTGTTGTTAATCCACCTATCGTGTCAGATTTTGAAAATATATTGTCCTGTTGGAAAGTGAACCTTCGCACCAGTCTGAAGGCTTGAGCGCTCTGGAGCAGGTTTTCATCAAAGTTCTCTCTGTACTTTGCTCCATTCATCTTTCCCTCGATCCTGACTGGTCTCCCAGTCCCTGCCGCTGAAAACATCCCCACAGCATGATGTTGCCACCACCATGCTTCACCGTAGGGATGGTGCCAGGTTTCCTCCAGATGTCACGCTAGGTATTCAGGCCAAATAGTTCAATCTTGGTTTGATCAGACCAAAGAATCTTGTTTCTCTTGTTTTGAGAGTCCTTTAGTTGCCTTTTGGCAAAGTCTAAGCGTGCTGTCATTTACATTTTTACTGAGGAGTGGCTTCTATCTGGCCACTCTACCATAAAGGCCTGATTGGTGGAGAGCTGCAGAGATGGTTGTCCTACTGGAAGGTTCTCCCATCTCCACAGAGGAACTCTAGAGCTCTATCAGAGTGACCATCAGGTTCTTAGTCACCTCCCTGACCAAGGCCCTTCTCCCGCGATTGCTCAGTTTGACCGGTTGGCCAGCTCTAGGAAGAGTCTTTGGTGGAGGACACTGTGTTCTTGGGGACCTTTTTTGTACCCTTTGCCAAATCTGTGCCTCGACACAATCCTGTCTTGGAGCTCTATGAACAATTCCTTCGACCTCATGGCTTGGTTTTTGATCTGACATGTACTGTCAACTGTGGGACCTGATATAGACATGTGTGCCTTTCCAAATCATGTCCAATCAATTGAATTTACCACAGGTGGACTCTAATAAAGTTGTAGAAACATCTCAAGGATGATCAATGGAAACAGGATGCACCTGAGCTCAATTTTGGGTCTCAAAGCAAAGGGTCTGAATACTTATGTAAAATAGGTATTTATGTTTTTATTTTTAATACAGTACCAGTCAAAAGTTGACACTTACTCATTCCAGGGTTTTTCTACATTGTAGAATAATAGTGAAGACATCAAAACTATGACAAAAAACAAATGGAATGATGTAGTAGGCAAACATGTGTTAAACAAATCAAATGATATTTGAGATTTGAGATTCTTCAAAGTAGCCACCCTTTGTCTTGATGACAGCATTACACACTCTTGGCATTCTCTCAACCAGCTTCATTAGGGTAGTCGCAACAAGTGCAGTTCAATTAACTGGTGTCCCTTATTAAAAGTTAATTTGTGGAATTTCTTTCCTTAATGCGTTTGAGCCAATCAGTTCTGTTGTGAGATTTGCAAAAACTTCTAAACTGTCACGGCGTTCCTCTCTCTCTTCATACGAAGAGGAGGAGCAGGGATTGAACCAAGATGCAGCGGTGTAATTTGCCATAATATTTATTTAAAC
>NW_019943630.1:61470-73440 GCF_002910315.2 Salvelinus sp. IW2-2015 | reverse complement strand
AAACAGAGACGAAGACGAACTATACATGATAGACTAACAAAACAACAAACGATGTAGACAAACCTGAACGTAAGGACTTACATGAAACGCCAGACGAACGAACAGGAAAAATTACTACACAAAATGACGACGAACGAAACAGTCCCGTATGGTGCAACATAGACACAGACACAGGAGACAACCACCCACGACAAAACAATGTGAAAACACCTACCTTAATATGTTCTCAACCAGAGGAGATGAAAACACCTGCCTCTAATTGAGACACCATATTAGGTACCCAAACCAACATAGAAACAGAAAACATAGACTCCCACCCAAAACTCACGTCCTGACAACTAACACATACAAAAAACAACAGCAAACAGGTCGAGGAAACGTGACATAACCCCCCTCAGAGTAGCGAACTCCGGCGCACCAGCACAAAGTCCTAGGGGAGGGTCTGGGTGGGCAATCTGACACGGTGGTGGCTCAGGCTCTGGGCGAGGTCCCCACCCAACTAGTCCATCCCAGCTTTAACGTCTCCCCCTTGAGAGACCACCCTTTTTCCCACCACCTATATAACCTAAGGGGGCAACACTCCAGATAAGGGACAGCTCCGACCTTATGCTCAGGACAGCTTCCTAGTATTATATAGGCTGTCGCCATATAAGATAGACCTGCTCGAGAGCCCAGCATAAGAGACATTGGTTCTCACGCCTACACTTATATAGACCGAGGGATGCAGCTCCAGGATAGAGCAATAGTCTATAAATGTTCAGCTTCTCCTATCTTTTTCCTCCTCCTCCTTTTTTAGGATCCTCGAGTCTGTGAGAGCACACTAGCAGTCCGGTATAAGTTGCTCTGTTCCTCACTTCTATGTACCAGATGCGACCTACCTTTTATAATGTTCCTGAGGCTACCTCTCTACTCCTTGTGACTTTTACTACATTCCTCGAAGCTCCCGGTACCTGAACTATGATCTTTTCCGCTTAAGCTTCCTCATGAGCCAGGGCATACCATTCCCCTAGATATAGGTTCCTGGTTACTCTCGGCTTTTGTCCTCTTTCATTTCTTATGGAGCCATGGAGCTCTCGCCCCTTATATTGAGTTCCCTACTTATATTAATCCTAGGAGTCCTATATAGTTCCCCTACTTTAGACCCAGAGCCCTAATTATAGTTCCTACTTTAGGACCAGAGGTTGCCTCGTATTTATAGTTCGCGTACTGTGTGTGGACCAGAAAAAAGAGTTCCTGTAATTCTCTCATCTAAATATATTAGTGCATCCTTACTCTATGGTGGTGATAGAGACTACAGAGCCAGCTTATATAGTCTGCGCCTTAGCGTATCTAGTGACAGATGCTGGGCGCTGTTATTATGAGGTTCCTCCCGCCTGAGCTACTATCAGCGTCGTCGCAGTCAGAACCCAAATGTATACACCTCTCAGACCCTCCTGACTTTTTGAGCCCTTCCTTAGATTATGATCAGTTCGGCTCTACTTGCGTCACCCTAGGGAGCACCGTATTTATCGTGTCCCCTCCTGTACCTTGGGGGGAGGTTAGATCCAGAGTTGCCATCAGCGTTCTATAGTTCCCTGCTACTTTAGACAAACTCGCAGTATTTATTCTGTTATTTAGTTTTCCTTGTATTATAGTGCTCATTGTGTCACGCGTACTTTAGACTCATTGATGCCCTTATGATGTTCCTCACTTCTAGAACCAGAGCGAATGAGCCTTGTAAGGTATATAGTGATGCAGGCCTTCATTGCCTAATCCTCGTTTAGTGTGCCAGAGCTCGTATATAGTGCGCGTATTTGGGGTACACTAATCCTAATTGGTTTAACTCAATTAGACCAGTAAGGTACCTGATATGAGGCAGTTCTCCACTACTTGGTATGGCTCATTTTGCAGCACCGCCTCTACTTCTTTAGTAGTTCCTTGTACTATAGCGGCACATGTAAAGTCCTATTTAGTTTCCGGCATACTTTAACCAGGTAGTATGTCCTTCACATTTATATAGTTTTGTTGTCGTGCGGCCCGCTTGAGCGTTGTCTCTCCTCGTGCCTCAGGTTCTATGTCCTGCCATACGGGATTGTTTTTTATTTTTAGTTCCTCCTACTGTGGTTTTTTAGACCATGCGTTCGTCATATTTGTTGTAGTCAACTTTTTCCTGTTCGTGATCGTTTCTGCGTTGTTCTGTAACGTCTCATCTTACGTATCGAGGGACCTCTGTCTTACAATATTTGTGTGATCTTTGTTAGTTCTATCTTACATGTATTATAGCTCTCCTTCGTCTGTTTTGTTCCAAAATACTATTATTATGGCTCAAGAACTGTACACCGCTGCAATCCTTGGTCATATCCCTGCTCCTCCTTACTTCGTTCGAAGAGAGAGAGGAACGCCGTGACAGTTTAAAGAGAATTTTTTGCAAATATTCTCTCATACCGAAACTAGGATTGCTCCAGAAATCGCATTTTATAGGGATACAGTAAACTCCACCAAACTCTAACTTTATAATAGGAGTTACGCCAGTCTCAATTGAACGTAAGCCTCTGTGTTGCGGTACTACCTAGATAACTGAAAGCCTACTTTGGTGACGAGTAGAATGCCACCAAGAGTGTAGTAATGCTGTCATCAGCAAACAAAGGGTGGCCTATATCTTTGAAGCCTCTCAAATCCAAATTTAATCAGTTTTGATTTTGTTTAACACTATCTGTTTGTCCTACTACTCTTCCATCTTTAGTTTTCTCTTTCGTATTATGTGGAGACCTCCGTATAGTTCTCTCATACAATGTAGAGTAAATACCCTGCCCTACTATTGTGAGTAAAGTCGTCAACTTGAATTGACTGCGTGACATCTTCCATTAAAAATAAATAACATAATTAACTACTTGATGTTGTATCATAACGTATTCAGACCGTCTTCTCTTATGGACCGCCAAAACTTTGCACCTCAGGTTAGCATCCTGTTCTTAGATGCCTTAGACTTTCTTCTTGAAGACTAGTTGTATAAACTGCCCTATATAGATGTAACTAGTTCCGCTACTTTAGACCAGAAGTTGTTGGCTAAATTCATTGATTGACTATATGATTGATAAGTGTTCACAATGTCCTCATTATCAGGATCTCCCACATACTTGACTAGTTAACACTCCAATGGCAAAAACACCAAAGCCATGATTAGTCGAAGTTACGCATTATTGACTTTCATAGAGATCAAGCAGGATTGTTAATGTCGAGGCCAGACCACCAATTATGTAGCCATAGATGTCCCTACTTGCGTACCAAAAAAGGTCCAAGAACACGAGTGTCCTCCACTCTCCAAGACTATTGCCTAGCGAGGCTGGCCAACCGGTCTTCAAACTGGAGCAATACGCTAAGGGATTACAGCCTTGCTCCGAGCCTTGAGGTGTACTAAGAATAGTAATGCTCACGTACTAGATTAGAGCTCGGAGAGAGTCTCTGTCGAGATGCGCAGCCTATAATTACAGGTTTCTAGGCAACTTATCTCTGCAGCTCTCTCTTAAGCCACACTCAGCCTTGGATGTATCCGGTAGAGTGGCCAATATAGTGCCGATACATGACCCTTATAGTGACCAGAGTCTCCAGTGATAAAATGTTAAAGATTGATCAGCGAGCTGTACCGCAACTCTGCACATATGATGAACTCTAAAGGACGTTCAAAATCGCAAGACGGCATAAACTAGATATGCTTCTCCTGTGTGCTTTTCTGATCAAAGCCAAGATTGTAACTATTTGGCGGACTCGAGATAGCCACTCAGCGTGAGCACTCTGGAGGATAACCTTGGCACACTCCCTTACGTTGAAAGCCTGGTTAATATGTTCCGGTTACTGTGACAACAGATCATGCTAGTGGGATGTGTCTTCCCATACTATCGAGTTCCCTACGTTTTGCCAAGGGGACTGGAGGTCTCTATAATTAGTTCCTACTGTAGACCTCAGCTCCCAGAGCCTAGTTGATCGATAGGGAAAATAGGTATGAATGGAGCTAACATTTACAGAGAGACTTTGATTTAACTCTGCTCCCAGAGGCGCTTTGCAAGCCTACGGATGCCTAACTGGTGCGTAAGGTACACTTCCCTCAACTGTGTAACGACAGAACTATATTTTCAAAATCTCACACGATAAGGTGGTATAGTTCCCTACTTAACATCAAACCAGAGGTTTCCATATATCAGTCCCTACTTGCTAAGCTCTGACCAGCATGTTTTGTTAGTAATTACTTGGTGGATAGCAATTGATATAAATATTTTCTAGGAATATTTTTGAACATAGGCGCATTGCATTCCTTAGATGTTATATAGTGTCACCATGACTTGAATCCCGTATTCTCACCAGTATCCGTAGCACAGAAAAGTTCATATGCTTGACATGCTCAACTCACTTATTAGTGATTCGTAACTGCTACAGGTAACACCTTCTACTCTGAGACCTCACGGCCCGCTTTGATTTGACCAGTTGTAGCAAACTCTGGCAATGTAGGATATAGATAAACACTCATAAGTACCAGGTCCAGTGTTTTCTAATGGGCTCGGCAGTCATTTTACCATTTCCCGTTGTGGCTTACAGTGGCAGCTCCTTATATAGTGTCCCTACTTTAGACAGAGTCCTAGTAGAGTTCCCTTACTTCTAGACCAGAGGCTCCATATACTAGCGTCCCTAACTTTAACCAGGCCATATCAGTTTTCCATCCTATCTTTGTTAGTACTCAGCAGCTTGTCTCCTCTTATTATATAGTTTGCAGCGGTGTAATTTGCCATAATATTTATTTAAACAAAACAGACGAAGACGAAAACGAACTATACATGAATAGACTAACAAAACAACAAACGATGTAGACAAACCTGAACGTAAGGACTTACATGAAACGCAGAACGAACGAACAGGAAAAATTACTACACAAAATGACGAACGAACGAAACAGTCCCGTATGGTGCAACATAGACACAGACACAGGAGACAACCACCCACGACAAACAATGTGAAAACACCTACCTTAATATGATTCTCAACCAGAGGAGATGAAAACCACCTGCCTCTAATTGAGAACCATATTAGGTACCCAAACCAACATAGAAACAGAAAACATAGACTGCCCACCCAAACTCACGTCCTGACCAACTAACACATACAAAAACTAACAGAAAACAGGTCAGGAACGTGACAGAAACCTGTTTTCGCTTTGTTATTATGGGGTATTGTGTGTAGTTTGAGGGAAAATCTTATTTCATAGATTTTAGAATAAGGCTGTAACGTAACAAAATGTGGAAAAGGAGAAGGGCTTTGAATACTTTCCGAATGCACTGTAGGTAAAAGCTGGAAGTAGAAGCCTAAGTGTTGTTGTCCATTAGTTTACATCAAGAGATTACCCCAATTAGGGGACGAGTGGTAGGGTTAGGGTAAATGACATTATGGGCAGAAAGACAAATTCAACATCTTTCATTGAATCAGATGACTTTTTCATCACAAAACCATTTGATGTTACCAATCATTTTAATCATTACTTCATTGGCAAAGTTGGCAAACTTAGGCAGGAAGTGCCAACACTGAACAGTGAGCCTTCACACTCATGCATACAAAAACAAATAATGAAAGAAAAGCATTGCAAGATTGAATTTTGTAAAGTTAGTGTGGGAGAGGTGGAAAATTATCATTATCGATCAGTAATGACAAACCTCCTGGCATTGACAACTTAGATGGAAAGTTACTGAGGATGGTAGCTGACTCACTATCTGTCATATCTGTCCTCAGGCCTGGAGGGAAGCCAAAGTCATTCCACTACCCAAGAGTGGTAAAGCGGCCTTTACTGGTTCTAACAGCAGACCTGCCAGCTCTTAGAAAAATGTTGGGAAAAATAGTTTGACCAAATACAATGCTATTTCACTGTAAACAAATGAATAAGACTTTCAGTATAATAATAGAGAAGGGCACTCAACATGTACTGCACTGACACAAATGACTGATGATTGGTTGAAAGATATTGATAATGAGAAGATTGTGGGAGATGTAGGAAGAAGAAATCCCATCAAATTGTCAGACTCCAGTCACCCAAGTCATAGACTTGTTTCTCTGCTACCGCACAGCAAGTGGTGCCGGAGCACCAAGTCTAGGACCAAAAGGCTCCTTAACAGCTTCTACCCCCAAGCCATAAGACTGCTGAACAATTAATCAAATGGCCACATAGACTATTTACATTGACCCCCCCCCCATTTGTTTTGTACACTGCTGCTACTCGCTGTTTACTTCACCCCGACCTACATGTACAAATTACCTCAACTAACCTGTACCGGTCCCCCTGTATATAGCCTCGTTATTGTTATTTTATTGTGTTACTTATTAATATTCTTTACTTTTTACACATCTATGGCAAGAAAGTAGCATTTGTGTCTATCTATGCACCCGCTGTTTTTGAGGACAGCTTTTTCGCTGGATTTACCAAAGAATTGTTATCACGTTCAGGGTATGAATTGGTCATAAGGGCAGATATGAATGTAGCTTTCAATCTCAACCTTGATAGATCCACAGAAATGTTTTCACATGCCCAACAATCAGCATCAATTGAATGGAATGACGGAACGTCTCAATATCTCTGTGTGGCGAGTTCAGAATCCCGGCATCAAAGATTATACCTGTTTTTCTGCATATCACAAATCATACTCTAGAATTGATTGTTCTCTATTCTCACACACTCTAAGTATGTGCGTCACGCCAATACAAATATTGCCTGCGACGCTTTCAGATCATAATCCCCTGGTTACACAGGTGGATGTGAGCTTTAAGGTAAATAAAACAAAACGTCGCCGTTGTAATATGACCCCTCTTCAAAATGAATTTTTCGTGGATGAATTTCAATTTGCATTCTTAGCAAAAAACAAGGACTCTGCAGAGGACCCCAGGTTTACATGGATGGCWACTAAAGGGTTAATCACAGACTTTACATCTTATTTTGCATCKGACCTCAATAAAGCCAGGAATCACAGAATCAAGTTATTGGAGGAAAAATATTAATCACTTCAACAAAACCTGAAAAGGAATTACTCAAATAATGTCAGCAATGATTTAAGGGTGATTAAACTGGAACTGAATGATTTATTAAGGAGAGCTGAGTTCATCATGCTGTCACGACTTCCGCCGAAGTTGGTGCCTCTCCTTGATCGGGCGGCATTCGTCTTCACCGGCTTTCTAGCTGCCACCGATCCACGTTTCTTTTTCCATTTGTAATGTCTTGATTGTACACACCTGGTTCCCATTACGTTATTATTATTTCCCTATTTAACCCTCTGGTTCTCATTATGTTTTGTGCGTGATTGTTCCCGGTTCTGTGTTAGTCTGTTGTGTTAGGGTTTGTGATCCCTGTGTTCTGTGTCCTGCGCCTGACTCCGTTCTCACCTCTGCACAACTAACACATGACACATGCATAGAGTGAGGCAGAACTATCATTTTAATAGGAGCAAACCAAGCAGGCTTCTAGCCTTAAAATTGAAACAAGGTGAATCTTGTACTTCTATAGAATCGATTTAATCCCCGGTTAAAGGCTTACTTTCTGATCCACAGGAAATGAATGCAACATTTCAGTATTTTTACCAGGAGTTATATAAATCTTCTATCCAGTTTGAACCAGACAAATGCAGTTTTTAGATCATCTTGATTTGCCCGTATTGGAGAAGCAATCTGTGGGTCTGGGCCGACCCATCTCATTAGAGGAACTGGAGTCAGCACTGAAAGGTGCTAAAAAGGGGAAATCACCTGTCCCGGATGGCATTCCACCTGAACTGTACCTCTATTTTTGGGTCGTTTTAGGGCAAAACAGGTGTGTTTGTTTTAGGGCTGAGTATTCTGGTAGCTTTCAGATAATAGCAATAGAGTAGGCATACTGTAACCTTAGTTGTTATCCATTAGTAAGGTGACCGTGACCTCTGAATCACTGTCTGACATTTAGACTGTTTCTAACACCTTCTAACCTTCTACAGCGCCTTCAGAAAGTATTCACACCCCTTGACTTTGTCCACATTTTGTTGTTACAGCCTGAATTACTAATGGATTACATTTAGATGTTTTGTTACTGGTTTACACACAATACCCCATGATGTCAAAGTGCAATTATATTATCGAAATGTTTACAAATTAATAAGCTGAAATGTCATAATTCAATAAGTATTCAACCCCTTTGTTATGGCAAGCCTGTCACGTTGTCGTAGTGAGGAGACCAAGGTGCAGCGTGATATGAGTACATTCTTCTTTAATAAACAAAGAACACTAAACAAACTAACAAAATGACCGTGAAGCTAATTACAATGCGTGCTGACATGCAACTACACATAGACAATAACCCACAAAACCTAAATGGAAAATGGCAACCTAAATAGGATCCCCAATCAGAGACAACGATAAACAGCTGCCTTTGATTGGGAACCAATTCAGGCCACCATAGACCTACATTACCTAGACATACAAAATCCCCATAGATAAACAAAAACCCTAGACAGGACAAAACACACATACCCACCCTCGTCACACCCTGACCAAAATAATACAGAAAACATAGAAAACTAAGGTCAGGGCGTGACAAAGCCTAAATAAGTTCAGGAGTAAAAACGTGCTTTACAAGTCACAATACGTTTCATGGATTCACTCTTTGTGCAGTGATAGTCATTCAAAAATCATGGTAAACACTATCTCATCTCAGTACCCCAAACATATAATTATCTGTAAAGTCCCTCAGCCGAGCAGTGAATTTCAAACACAGATTCAACCACAAAGACCAGGGATGTCTTCCAATGCCTTGCAAAGAAGGGCACCTATTGGTAAAATAAAAATAATCAGACATTGAATATCTCTTTGAGCAGAGTGAAGTTATTAATTACACTTTGGATGGTGTATCAATACACCCAGTCACTACAAAGATACAGTCGATTCAGTTGTCGGAAGGAAACCACTCAAAGATTTCAACAACATTGTAGTTACTCCACCATAATCAGTGGTGTAAAATACTTTAAAATACTTCTTAAGTAGTTTTTTTGGGGTATCTGTACTTCATTTGACTATTTATATGTTTGACAAGTTTTACTTTTACTTCACTACATTCCTAAAGAAAATTGTATACTTTTTACTCCATACATTTTTCCTGACACCCAAAAGTACTCATTACATTTTGAATGCTTAATCAGGACAAAAAAATGGTCCAATTCACACACTTATCAAGAGAACATCCCTGGTCATCCCTACTGCCGTTGATCTGGTGGACTCACTAAACATATGCTCCGTTTGTAAATGATGTCTGAGTGTTGGAGTGTGTCCCTGGCTATCCGTTAATTAAAAAACAAGAAAATTATGGTGTATGGTTTGCTTAATATATAGAATTTAGCAATTACATTATTTAGATATTTGAACTACATTTAAAACCAAATACTCTTTGACTTTTACTCAAGGAGAATTTTACTGGGTGACTTTCACTTTTACTTGAGTCATTTACTTCTACTCAAGTATGACTAATGGATACTTTTTCCACCACTGTTGCTATGTCAGGTAGGTGACTCCTGCTCTTCACTAATTAGAACAGAGAGAGAAGGGTTGCTATGTCAGGTAGATTACTCCTGCTCTTAAAGTACAGCATAATATTTGTGCAAATACTTAAATGTTGTGGGTTCATATGTAAATGTTCAACTGATTAAACTATGTCAGTATTTTCTTTTTTAAAACACTCCATCAGAAAGACATGCACATACTGTACCTCAGCTAAGTCCCAGGTCATGGTAACATATACCTCAGCTAAGTCCCAGGTCATGATAACACATACCTCAGCTAAGTCCTATTTCATGGTAACACATTCCTCAGCAAAGTCCTATTTCATGGTAACACATTCCTCAGCCACGTCCTATTTCATGGTAACACATTCCTCAGCAAAGTCCTATTCATGGTTAAACATTCCTCAGCAAAGTCCTATTTCATGGTAACACATTCCTCAGCCAAGTCCTATTTCATGAAAACACATCCCTCAGCCAAGTCCCATGTCATGGTAACAGGTATAACAGCTAAGTCCCAGGTCATGGTACAATGGTAAAAGGTATAACAGGGTAGATGTGTGTGTGAGTAATGGGTGAGGGTGCTTTTGGTCAAAGTGGAGGAGAAGTATTTTTCTCCTAGACCATGTAATGAAACTATACCTAACAGTGTAGATGGTGTAGAATGAACAGAATGACCTGTTCGGTTCCTCTACGCATGTGATTCCACAGTCACGGGGCACTTCTCCCCCTCAGTGGAGGGATCTTCAAGGGGTCCCGTGTGGCTCAGTTGGTAGAGCATGGCGCTTGCAACGCCAGGGTTGTGGGTTCATTCCCCACGGGGGGACCAGGATGAATATGTATAAACTTTCCAATTTGTAAGTCGCTCTGGATAAGAGCGTCTGCTAAATGACTTAAAATGTAAAAAAAAATGTCTTCAAGATGTCTCTAAGGGGGCCACATTGAAAGAGCACCTCTGTTTGTAGGAAAGGAGGATTACCAACTGATACTGAGTAACTATCCTGAGAGCTCAGACAGACGAACAACACCCCACAGACACATAGAATCAGGCATGGACGCAGCCACATACACGAACAACACCCCACAGACACATAGAATCAGGCATGGACGCAGCCACATACACGAACAACACCCCACAGACACATAGAATCAGGCATGGATGCAGCCACATACACGAACAACACCCCACAGACACATAGAATCAGGCATATGGACGCAGCCACATACACACACTGCATTTCTATACAATTTAAAACTCTAAAATGCTATTTGGAGAACAGCAAAAACAAGGTGATCAGTGGTGGAAAAAGTACCCAATTGTCATACTTGAATAAAAGTAAAGATACCTTAATAGAAAATTACTCAAGTAAAAGTGAGTAACCCAGTAAAATACTACTTGAGTACAAGTCTAAAAGTATTTGGTTTTAAATGTACTTAAATATCAAAATAAATGCTATTGATAAAATGTACTTAAGTATCAAAAGTAAAAGTATAAATAATTTCAAATTCCTTATATTAAGCAAACCAGACAGCACACATTTATGTAAAAGAAAGAAAGATGTATAGCCAGGGGCACACTCCAACACTCAGACATAATTTACAAACTAAGCATTTGTGTTTAGTGAATCAGACAGTTTAGGTAGTATGGATGTTCTCTTGATAAATGTGTGAATTGGACCATTTTCCTGTTCTGCTAAGCCAGTGGTTCTTAACCTGGGTTCGATCGAACCCCAGGGGTTCGGTGAGTCAGTCTCAGGGGTTCGGCGGAGGTCAAGACACACATCCGACTCATATGATTCGTGATGACACGCCCCGCTTGGCCATCATTGGCTGCAGGTGATCACGCTACATCGCTTGGCCTATCTGTGCTGCAGGGAATTTGGTGTCGACTTGGTGTCGACTTGTGACTGTCGTGATGGTACGTCTTGTGATTTCTTTCTTAATATTTTAATCCCTTCATACTTACTATGTCGAGCAAAAAAAGAAAGTGGTTGGACGAATATGTACAATATGGATTCACATGTATAACGGAACGTGATGGGAGTCAGCGTCCTAACTGCATGATTTGCAATGCCAAGTCGAGCAATTCTAGTCTAGCACCGGCAAAACTAAGAGAACACTTCCTTAAGCTGCATGGAGATGGAAAATACAAGAACACAACGCTCGCTGAATTCAAGGTGAAGAGAGCCAGATTCGATGAAAAGGCTACTCTGCCTGTTCTCGGCTTGTACACATCAACAAACCGATCCTCACAGCATCGTACGAAGTTGCTTACCTGATCGCAAAGCAGGGCAAACCACACACCATTGGTGAAACACTCATAAAACCAGCTGTGTTGAAGATGCGAATATCATGCTGGGAAAAGAGGCTGAAGTTAAGTTATCCCAAATTCCTCATTCAAATGACACCATCAGCGACAGAATAGAGGACATGAGCAAAGACATCTTGG
>NW_019943630.1:46688-61445 GCF_002910315.2 Salvelinus sp. IW2-2015 | reverse complement strand
CTTTGTTTCTTCACTGCTGTCTCAGTCGCTGCTGGGAGGGGGAGTAAAGCCTGGCGGTGGGGCTCACCTCTTCAGGGCCCACTGGGCCATGGTCACAGGGGGAAATCCAAAAACACATGATTAGCCATCAGGATCCGAAAGAGCACTGTGGAGAGAGGTGGAGTTAAGTGGAGTACAGTCCCAGTTACATCTCCCACCACCAGGCTGCAGTTAACTAACCTCCTTTCTGATCATCCCCTTGGCCTGCCTGCCGCCTGCCTGCCTGCCTGCCTGCCTGCCTGCCTGCCTGCCTGCCTGCCTGCCCTTCTTGCCTGCCTGCCACCCAGGGGACACCTCCAGACCCCCAGGACCTGCACTTTCTCACGGGAACAGTTGAATAGGGAGGATTTTAGATCGAGGGTGAATTAGACAGGGAGATAAGAGAGAACAGTGGGATACAGGTGAAGAAAGGTAGAGCAAGAGATGAAGTAGAGACGAGAACAAGAGAGAATGAGAGACAGAGAGAAAACCATAGATTAAGGTTAGAAGAGGAAAGAAGAAAAGAGGGACAGAGAGACAGGAACAAAACCAAATAGTGTCAGTGGCGTTTGGTTGCCATTCAAGATCTAGGGAGGACCATTGTATTTTTTATGAGCATTGCCTTATTTCTAATACGCATATTGGAAATGACTGTCATTTCATATTCCATTCACCCAGCTCAAATGTAACTACTACATGATACAACATTTTTCCCTATTACCCATCATGAGGTTGCCACAACCTAGCCTAGCAAATGAAACGTTTTAACAAGGTGCACAATTCGAGAGACGAATGGAGTTAATTCAAGGTGGACAGAACAGGACACATTCACTACCGTCTTGTGCACTCTTACCTGTATCTAGCAGATCTGGGTGGATTACACATTAGTCCAAACAGTTGCAAAAGTTCCAGTTTGCAACTTAAGACAGAGTTTTCTATTGGAGAAAATTCAGGTAGGTTCCCTCCCTGTTTTCATTCCGTTTGCTTCCTTTTAAGGAACACGTTTCTGCAACAGAATTGGTTGAATGGAATAGACCCCCAATCACCTGCATACACAGATCACTTCATAGCAGCCACATACAGAATTCATCACTTTGCTTGTTGTGTAATTCCTTCTTGCATCTACGCCGCTCTCCTCCTCTCAACCTTCCCTTCGCTTTGTGGACTTATGTGTAAGCCAGCTAGCTAACATACATGCATTTCTTCTCTTTTTGAGTTCCAGTTTTTGAGTAGGCTTAAATTTAGCGTGTTATCTACTGTAAGGGTAGAGTGAAAAGGTACACTAAGAAGGAAAAAAAACAACGGAATATAAAGCTAGCTAGCTCTCTCTCTCTCTCTGCTGCCTTTCCTTAATTCGTTGACTAAAGTAATTTTGTTAAAAACTTTTAAAAACACACTTTATGCACTGCAGTGTAGCCAGCTTGTTAAACTTTTATGCTTTTTCAGTACTAGATTCATTATCTGATCCTTTGATTGGATGGACAACATGTCAGTTCATATTGGCAAGAGCTGCTGATAGGTTGGAGACGTCCTTCCGTTAGTTGTCTATGATTACTGTGTAGTATGAAGACGGAAAAGCTTAGCACTGTTTCCTCCGGCTACACGAATTGTGCTACCCCTACAGAGTGGGTGTTGAGAGATCACTGTATAGACCCTCCATTGCCAAAAACATCGATTTTATTTGTTTTTAAAAATTATTTGAGGGCGGCGGTTAACTGTGGAATCATACTATAGTTATTCTAAAACAATAACTTTTTTTAATGTTTCACAATTTATATAATTTTTCTGAAATTCACCTCTCCCACTGGTGGTGTGTTGTGTGGGTGTGTGTGATGTGTTGTGGTGTGTGTGATGTGTTGCTGATGTGTTGTGTGTTGTGTTTGTGTGGTTGTGCTGTTGGTGTGGTGTGTGTTGTGTGTGTGTGTGTTGATATGCTGTGATGTGTGTGATGGTGTGTGTGATAGTGTGATTGTTTGATGTGTTCTTGCGCTGTGTGTGTGTGGCTGTTAGCTGGTGTTGTATTGTCTCCGTTTTTGTCCAGAAGTTCACGGGAAACTAAAATATTCTAAAAAAAAAAAATACAGACAAAGAAAGAAAAAAAAAAAAAAATAAAAACAAAATAAAATAAATAACAAAATGTCTTATTGCTAATATTGATGGTGGAAGATTAAATTTAAATTGACTCAACCAATGCCATTTACTATTGGGGGGGCTAACACCCCACAATAATGAGTATTATATCCCCAAATCTTACAATAGGCTTGAAGGGTATGGCTAGTTCTCAATGGTATGGACATTTGACAATGGGGGGAAGATGCCAGATATTGTTCAAATTAATCAGCCTTTTTGCACCAACGGTAGTCAACAAGCACTCTTCCTTTTTGAAATTACAGTATTTCTTTGTGGCTTATGAATTTGTCATCCATTGATGGCCCTAAGTAAGCTGCGCAATCTCATTTGTCTTTTAGAGTGTGTGACATCTTCATGAAAATATCCAGAATTCTGCTAGTGTGGAAAATCCCCACTCCACGTGCCTCGAAACGTCGACTGTACGATTGTCAAGACGCACAACAATCCGACTTCATGAATCGAGCATCAGTCATGACAGCGTGCGCCACCTTTTGAACCAACCGCCTGTGGCCACTCAAACAGTCCTATGGCATGCAATTTGAGTGATCACTCCGCCTGATTATTCCTTTTGTCACATCTGCAATGCTCCGGCAGGATATGTTTCCTGAACGGCTTAGGCATTTCATACGAGGACTTTACGGCTGGTTGTTGTTCTGCACTGTTCTGACTGAATCCGATGAAGATGGTACGAATGCGTGCCGTAACTCCTACTGGTCATAATAAATACATTTAATCACACTCTCCTCTTACCCATATAACTCTAGCTCGAGCACAGAAATATAAGAAAGACCACGTGATTGTCTAGCAAAACAGAGAGAATGTTTAGTGTGTACAATTGAGTTGAGTCTCATCGATGACCGTGCCGATAGTAGACGTGAAATATCGTTGATGGCGCCCAGTCATGCGTGATTCTAAAACTGGCCCACTTCCAGATTTGCAAGTGGCCAACCGAAGTCCGAGCAATTCTAGCGTCTCTGGACGGCAACGTGGCATTAACCAAGAGCGTAGAGAGAGAGAACATTGCACTTTAAGCTGCATGGCGAGAATGTGGAAGGGAAGTCACACCAAACCACAAAACGCCATTAGTCGCTGATATGTCAAGATTGGAACCGAAAGAGGCCCACGTATTGAATGAAAAGGACACTAACTACTCGTCGTTTTAAGCTCAGGCTTTTAGTTGGCTGTACCATGCCATGAAACAATAAGACTCCAAGATGCTTCACACAGCGGAGTCGTACGAAGTGTGAGGTGCCTCACGCTAATCCGCACCAGCAGGGCAGAATCCACACCTACCCATTGCCCGTGAGAACATTTTCTCGAATAACAAGCCAGAGGCGTGGGTGATTTGTGAATTTCTATTTATGGGGTGCGTCTTTATTGCATCATCGCTGTGGTGAAAAGCAGGCTAGAAGGTGTAAGTTTATCCCATAATTCCTCCTATTTCAAACTTGACACCTTCTCCCATCAGATCCAATACCATCGCCCAACTAGTTAAGAGGCGTCAATATGTTAAAGCCAAAAGCAATCATGCTTGCTCAAGTATTATAAAGATAATGCCCCAGATCCTACTGTATATCACCTAATAGTCATGCACCGATACAGTGGGCTATTAAGCAAGAAGTCGTCAGTAATCTCGCGAGAACCTACACGAGAAGCGATATAATACCTAACATACTTAAAGACCGGAGAGCTACTGCACCAGTGGATTACTCTCTTTGCTCCTACCGAATTGACTCACTCTGAATGATGACACTAGTACACTGTTGAATAAGGACCTAGTAGTCTCATATATATGTTCTCATCTTATTCCGACTAGTCGTTATCTCTATCTAGTTTTAATACAGTTCTGCGTTGGGTAACAAGCAACACTTTAACGCGACGATTGGCCGCTGTTGATAGAAGACTTTTGGTTGGCTTGACAGCCACTTATGAACTTCTTTACACACGAAACACACTCAATAATTTGTCGTTCAGCAGGATTCCATAAGTGTTTGTGCTGCCAGTTTGTACCGTCAGCACGGTGAGTAGCCTCAACAGCGTGCCAATAACATAGAATAGGGAGAGGAAAGTTCTGAGGTCCCTTGATGAGCTACAGTGAAAGGCCGACTGTGCACCACACATCAATTTGACGCATTGTATTCTGCACAGCAGTGCCAGTTGGCAACAAAACCTTGCCTCCAAAACTGGCAGAAGTCATTAAAAATTGTAAGATGGAGAATGCGTGAACTATGTGCGTAACTAGTGCTCGTGAGGCACGCGCATCTTCAGTGAGCTGGGTAAAGAAATGGGCTCTGAATCGCAGAAGGTACTTCATGTACCATTCTAACGTTCGGTGTTATTGCCCGGGGACAGGTGCTCAATCGTATCGCTGTGTTTTTGCCGTGTCGTGTGGAATTAGGCTACCATGTTTTTGCAAGAGCACTCAAACCAATTCTGTCAATGCAGGAATTGCCTTCAAAAAAATTTCTGATTCATTTCTCAGTTTTTGCGTACATGGTACATGGCTGATATCTTCGCAGCTCTCAATCATCTCAATCAAAAGATGCAGGGCGGTGGAGTCAACATCATCGAAGCAGAGGAAAACCTGAAGGCTTTTCAAAAAAWGCTACCGTTATGGAAACGACGAACAGAGAACGATAACTTCGCAAACTTTCCCCTGYTGGACGACTGTGTAAGTAAGATCGAAGATGTATCTGGAATCGGAGACATTTCTGTACCCRYGGAACTGAAGCAAGCAATTKCCACGCACTTAGATGAGCTTGCAAAGTCTCTCGAMGGATACTTCCMTACAAGAGAGTCATATCCAGCATGGGTGAGACAGCCGTTCACGTTTAGTGTTGAGACAACAGATGTCAATGATGAATACCTCGATGAAATCATTGAAATTCAGCAGAGCCAGGTTCAACAGCAACTCTTCAGAACAACAACGCTTTCAATGTTTTGGTGTCAACAAATGGTAACGTACCCTGTTATKGCTAAGAAAGCTCTGGAGATTTTCATACCGTTTGTTACAACATATCTTTGCGAGCAATCATTTTCGAGGATACTGGACATAAAAACGAAGAAAAGGAACAGACTTTGTTGCGAAAATGACATGAGAGTGGCACTTGCCAAGGTGAAGCCGCGCATTTCTGAACTGGTCTCTGAAAGGCAACAGCAGAAGTCAAACTGATTTGCAGTAAATATTCATTATTATGTTTTTGTTTGAAAATCATGTTTTGATGATTTTGTTCTTTGAACACACGGTGTTGATGTTGATGCACGGTTCATTTTGTGCACCAGTAAAATATATACCTATGTTTTGAATTTGAAAAAATCATATTTTATTTTTCCAATTAAGAAGGGTTCGGTGAATGCGCATATGAAACTGGTGGGGTTCAGTACCTCCAACAAGGTGAAGAACCACTGATCTAAGCATTCAAAATAACAAGTACTTTTGGGTGTCAGGGGAAATTATGGAGTAAAAAGTACATTATTTTCTTTAGGAATGTAGTGAAGTAAAAGTAAAAGTTGGTTTCAATAAAAATAGTAAAGTACAGATAAAAAAAAAACTACTGAAGTAGTACTTTAAAGTATTTTTACTTAAGTACTTTACACCACTGAAAATGACCCCAGCCATGATCACCTTGACTGCTGTAGCTTCATTCACCAGAGTCCATCTACAAACATACAGCCTATTAGCTATACAATTAGCCGCTACACATTAACTCAGCACCAGGATTAAAAGCTATCATTTAATACATACAGAGGGATCTACACTTTATTAGCAAAATGTAATCGAATGAGTTTGCTTTACAGAAGTATTTATTTAGCAGTTTTACCGCTAACTGGTTTAAAAGAGAACATTACAGTCATTTAAAAGAGAACACGAGTTTGATTATGTTCCTGCTGGCCAATTAGCAGTTTTTAAGCTAATTTCCTGCAATTCTACACATTATGCCATGTTAATATGATATCTGAGTGAGAGTGACTAAGAAAATCAATGGGGGCCCCCTGGAGGTCAGGGCCTTTGGGCTTGTGCACTGCGTGCCCGGTCGGTAATTCGGCCATGATTACTACAAGTTTAGATAGCTGGCTAGACTAACTAGGCTAATTTACCAATCTACATTCATTTAACTGACATGGGCTAATTTAGTGACTGCAAGTGAGTGATATATAGAGTAAAACATATAGAGAAACTGCTGATGCACAACTAAGTTTTAAAAATGCACCTTGTCCATTCTACTATTCTAACTCTCAACCATAATTTGAGACCCCAACCGAGTCCCCCCCCCAAAATCGGAAAGGCGATGCAGTTGCCGTACCAGGCGGTGATACAACCCGACAGAATGCTCTCAATGGTGCATCTGTAGAAGTTTGTGAGGGTCTTAGGGGCCATTGTGAATTTGCCTCCTTCACTACAATGTGATGGGACAATGTCAGGTCCTCGGAGATGTATACGCCGAGAAACATGAAGCTTTTGACCCTTCCCACTGCAGCCCTGTCGATATAGATGTGGGCGTGCTCTTCCTTTTGTCTCCTGTAGTCCACAATCAGCTCCTTGGATTGTAGACGTTGAGGGGGAGGTTATGGTCCTTTCACCACTCCACCAGGGCTCTAACCTCCCTGTAGGCTGTCTCTTCGTTGTTGATGATAAGGCCTACCACTGTTGTGTCGTCAGCAAACCTTTGTTCAGTTCCAATCTTCCATCAAATACATGGCATAGAAAGTTATTTACTGATTTAGTTACCCAGTCGTGGATGAACAGGTAGTACAGGAGGGGCTGAGCACACACCCCTGTAGGGCCCCGGTGTTGAGAATCAGCGTGGCGGAGGTGTTGTTGCCTACCACCTGGGGTTGGCCAGTCACGAAGTCCAGGATCCAGTTGCACATGGAGGAGTTCAGACCCAGGGCCCTGAGCTTAGTGACGAGCTTGGAGGGTATACTAGTATACTATGGTGTTGAAGGCTGACTTGTAGTCAACAAACAGTAGTTGTAGTATTCCTCTTGTCCAGGTGGGATAGGGTGGTGTGGAGTGCAGTCATGTCCACACAATGTTCCCAATACCTAATTAAACATTCTGGGACCCTTTAAAGAACAGACGAAATGTGTTCTGGGAACGTTCTTGTAACATCAGGTGAATGTTTTTTACACCCTAAAAGAAACATTGTAGAATCCATTTTTTTTTGTTTTGGGAACATATTCCTCCTCCACCCTGGATAAATTGTAATTACGTCTCCAGAGAAACTTATATTCGAATAAAGGTCAGTTTTATCAAATTACTATAGGTAGAATTTTAAAGCCCATATTGATACAGAAACACTAAACATGCTTTGATTAAAACACTGAGCAAAGATACACTGTTTCTGTAGTATTAGTTATTTAAGTATTACGGCCGAGGGGTTGTGGTATATGGCCAAGTTTATAATAAGTTATAACTAACCTTGTGTATAACAAAATGCTGTGTCCAGTTAGACTAGTCATTCCACTAGATGGTACTGCTGCTGTAATAAATACAGAGCACAGGAAGAAATACATGTGTCTGGAATATACAGTCCAATCAGAACTGTACAGTGCAAATCAGAAATAAAAAAACATGGACAAAACATGCTAATTCCATGACCAGGACTGACCAGTTGAATCCAGGTGAAAGAAGCTATGATTTCGTATGTCACCTGTTAAATCCACTTCAATCATTGTATATGAAGGGGAGGAGGATTTTTAATCCTTGAGACAATTGAGACATGGATTGTGTGTGCCATTCAGAGGGTGAGGGGCAAGACAGAGGGCAAGACAGAATATTTAAGTGCCTTTGAACGGGGTATGGTAGTAGGTGCCAGGCGCACCGGTTTGAGTGTGTCAAGAACTGCAATGCTGCTGTGTTTTTCCCGCTCAACAGCTTCCTGTGTGTATCAATAATGATCCACCACCCAAAGGACATCGAGCCAACCTGACACAACTGTGGGAAGCATTGGAGTCGACATGGGCCAGCATCCCTGTGGAATGCTTTCGACACCTTGTACAGACCATGCCCTGAGGAATTGAGGCTGTTCTGAGGGCAAAAGGGTGTGAAACTCAACATGAGGAAAGTGTTCCTCATGTTTTGTACACTCAGAGTATATTTGAAATAAAACCTACATTTCTCTTTACAGTACAATCAGAAATATACAACATTTAAAAACATATTTCAAATAAATGCACATTACCGTATTTACAACTTTTAACATTTCATAGTTTTTGTAAGATCCTCTCAGATTCCACTGTCCTTGGTGAAACACGGTATGTAGCTTTGAAGTGCAGGTACGACTCCAGACACCTGATAGCCACATTATCCACCTCAGGGTCAAACTTGTTAGCGATGAGGTGGTGATGTTGTAGGAGCCACCTGAGATCTCCAGCCCCGTAAACACAAACGGACCTCCTGTAGACACCCGAGCAGGGTGGATATGGGGCTCCGTTCCTCACATCTCCTTCCAGGGAATGCCACTTCACGATGCGAGCAATGGCGTTCATGTCTGATTCATGGTACTTGATGTGCGGAGGGTTAGATCCTGGCACAGAGGGCATGCGCTGCAGGGTGGCCCACAGGTGTTCATCAGGACTGTAGGTGTCCTTCTCCCACTCCAACAGCRCCCGGACCTCCTGAGACTCCATCAYGTGACGGACGAAGGCCCTGGACACCAGGAAGTAGGCGTTGCCAGAGAACATGGGGGTGCTGATTGGAGGAGGGCTCTTCCTAACGTTCGTCTTGACCACCATGTTGTTGGTGATTTTGTGGTGAAACTGCCATCTGCTGTTTTTATAGTCGTCGGTGGTCTCTGACTCCAGGCTGTTCCTCCCGTTCTGCAGCTTGAGGGCCTGAACCATCTCAGCGTTGGTCTTAATGGGGAAGTCTGTTCCACAGGTGTTGATCAGGTACCTCCACTGGACAGGTGACTTCAGGAGATCCTCCATACAGTTCAGATCAGCCTGCACTCTGGACCAGGAGGCGTATACCACACTCTCTAACTTACTGGCCACAAACACATTAGGCAGACAGGACACGATAGCCCTCACTGCCGTCCTGAAGTCCACGGATGACTTCTGGTCGATGTGGACGCAGTACACGTTCTGAGGAGTGTACACGGCACGCAGGAGCCGCTCAAACATCTCAATCTTGTCATGGATGACCATGGAGTAGGCGATGGGGAACTCCTTCTCCTCCTGACTGAGAGGAACGGTGATGAACGCTCTTTCTGTAACGTACCTCTGACAGTCCTGAGTCACGTTGTGGTAGAACGCCTCTGACAGCAGCTGCTGTTTCTTCATAGTCTTCAGCAGGAGGCTGAGCTGCTTCCTCTCCAGACCCTCCAGGTCTCCCTGGATGATGGCTGAGCAGGCCGGCAGGTCGGCAGCGTAGTCCAGGGGCAGGAGGTCCAGAGCGAGGAGACGACTCCTGTCAGAGCCCGGCGGGCATCTGAGAGTGGCCCACAGGAGCAGAGAGACAGATGCACTCAGTAGGATCAGAGATAAGTTCTTGAAGAATCTCTGAGACCTGGACAACCGAACAGAAGCCATGATTGGTCGGTATTATCTTTCTATGTCAGGGTTCTCCTAAAAGAATGTAAGAGTGGCGCTGCGCCACCTTGCGAACTGGCTGCGCCACTGTCATTTTTAAAAACGTTATTTGTAATCATTTGAGACCTGGCACCACACCCCAATAGAGTATTTCAATGCTTTAGATTGCAGGAAATGTCCTCCCTTCCATTGCATTCAGTAGCACCACCTTGTTTTAAAAATAATTGGGAGAACCCTGTATGTGGTATTCTCTTTGTGGTATTAGTATCTATCAACACCACAGCTAAGGAGCAGGAGTTGCACACCGCTGAACAACGGAGCTATGTGTCTCTCCAGCACCACACAGCTCAAATAAAAAGTCACACACCTCTCACACAACTCAGTTTCAAAGGAAGAGGTGTAATCATTGGCTCTACTGGGCGTGGTCTATGGGCATGGCGTATACACTCTAGTGGGCGTATACACTCTAGTGGGCGTATACACTCTAGTGGGCGTATACACTCTAGTGGGCGTATACACTCTAGTGGGTGTGGCCTTTCTGTAAACACTATCTGCGTAGCAGACCAGGGAGGAAAAGCTCCGTATGAGCCTAGATATGGCTTTCCCTTTATGTGGCTTGTTTCCTGGTCAGCATTGTGACACATGCTGGGAATATACTACAATACTTTTAAAATCCTAACATAGCTGAGCCTCACATTAAACAACCGTCTTTCCTGTAGCTTTGAGATGTGGGTACAAGCAGCCTCATAAATGTGTTCAGTCAGACAATCACTGCACCAATGTCGGAGGTTAGTCTGAACTAAATAGTCAACCTGTCAGGGGTAATGATGACGTACAGGTGAGTCTACAGTCACATTGTCTCGGAGTCTGAGTGGTGATGGTGTATGCCCAGACTGGGGTGCAACAGTACCCTGAGTAGGCACTCTGGCTGGTTCAGGTGAGTCTGGAGCACTTTCCACATTTGTAGGTTGCTGCAGTGGATGTTCAGGTGATGGCTCGTAGTCATGGTAGGTCTCTAGTAGCTGATCTTGGTTTGTCACTTGACAGGAGTCATCTCTGAGGTTGGTTCCTGGCAACAGTTGATCCACGTGTCTCCTCCAGATAATGTTTTCCGGTGTGTGAACTGTGTAGGACACAGGCCCTATTTGTGCAACCACTGTGGCTGGTATCCACTTTGGACCTTTGCAGTAGTTCCGAGCAAGAACTCTTTCTCCAGCTATGAAGCTTCTGTCTTTTGCTTTGCTCCGTCTCTCCACCTGTGCTCTCTGTTGTGTCTGTACAACCTGTTTAGTCTTTGGAGGTGACAGGAGGTCGAGTCGAGTGCGAAGCTGTCTTTTCATCATGACGCGGGTGCCACTTTGGTTGTAGCGTGGGGAGTGTTTCTGTAGGTTAACAGGAAGGTGTTTAGACGCCTATTGAGGGAGCCGTTCCCTTGTGATGATTTTAAAGCTTGYTTCATYGTTTGGACAAAYCTTTCAGCGAGGCCGTTCGTTGCAGGGTGATACGGCGCTGACTTGATGTGTTGAATTCCATTTGCTTCCATGAATGACCGGAACTCTTCAGACACCAGTTGGGGGCCATTATCGCTAACGAGTTGCGTTGGAAATCCGAAGCGACTGAAGATTGACCCCAGTTCTTCGATGGTTCTCTCCGCTGAGGTGCTCTTCATCACTGTGACCTCAGGCCATTTACTACGACTAAGAACATACAATCCTCTAGTGGGCCAGCATAGTCTATGTGGACTCGCTGCCAAGGCTCCTCTGGGAAGTCCCATGTGTGTAGTGGCGCTAGCTGTGGCATGTTCCTCATCTTTTGACATGCAGAACATGACCTGACCTTGTCTTCGATAGCTGCGTCCAAACCTGGCCACCAAAAGTATCTGTGTGCAATCTCCTTCATTCGCACCATGCCACAGTGCCCTGAATGGAGTTCTTCAAGCACCTGCCTTCTCAGTGGCGGCGGTATGATGACTCGAAAACCCCATGGCAAGCATCCAAATTGAACTGTGAGCTCGTTTCTCCTCACTAGGTAAGGTTGTAGGCTGTCCGACAGCTCTCCTCCTTTTCCACGAGTGGCAATGTCCACGACCTCAGACATCACTGGATCAGTGTGGGTGAACTTTTTCACTTGGACAGATGTAACTGGGGTGTTCGTCACTTCCTTGAAGTAGAAGAATTCAGCCTGGGAGTGCTCAGTGTGTGTGACAGGTAAGGGAAGCCTTGAGAGGCCGTCTGCATTGCAGTGCTGCTCAGACCTTCTGTACTTGATATCGTACTGGTGAGCAGATAACAATAATGGCCATCGCTGCATGCGGCTGGCTGCAAGCAACGGAAGGCCGGTGTGGGGACCAAAGATGGAGGTGGGGGGTCTATGGTCCGTCAGCACTGTGAATCGTCGGCCAAACAGAAACTTAACCCTAAACACAATGGCGAATGCTTCACGCTCTATCTGTGCATAATTGCTCTCGGCTTTACTTAAGGTCCGTCACGCGAAAGCAATTGGCCTTTCTTCAACTGATGACATGATGTGTGAGACAACCGCACCAACGCCATAAGGCGATGCATCACATGCCAACTGTAATGGCAAGTTGGGGTCGAAGTGGGTTAGGGCCTCTGACTGAGCTAAGGCTGTTTTCACTTTCTTGAAGGCCTCCTCACATCTGTCTGTCCACTTCCACTATTTGGTTTTGTTCAAAAGTTAATGCAGTGGCTTTAACATGTTAGCTATGTTTGGCACAAACTTTGCGTAGTATGTCAGTAGTCCTAAGAATGATCTCAGCTGACTCATGTTCTGTGGGGATGGAGCTTCCGCAATGGCCTTCACCTTCGATGGCGCCTTGTGGAGCCCCAAACTGTCGAGGACTTGGCCAAGGTACTCAGCAGAGGGCTGGAAAAACTTGCATTTGTCCTTCCGGACCCTCAGACCGTACTCCTCCAGTCTCTGTAGTGTAGCGTTCAGGTTTCTCAGGTGCTCCTGCTTGTCTTTGCCGGTGATGAGTAGATCATCGAGGTAACATTGGACCTCAGTGAGCCCGCTCAGTATCTGGTCCATAGCTCTCTGAAACAAGCTGAGCTGAGGTGATTCCTAAAGGAAGCCTCCAGTACCTGTACAGTCCTTTGTGAGTCACTATGGTCAACAGTTCTTGTGACTCTTGGTCCACATGCATCTGTAGATAGACTTATGTCAGGCCTATCTTACTGAATTGTTGTCCTCCAGCTAAACCAGAAAAGAGGTGGTCAATGAGGGGTAGTGGATATTTTTCAGCAGTCAAGACTGGGTTAATGGTGACTTTGAAATCACCACAGAGTCTGAGTGATCCATCTTTTTTTATGACTGGAACAATGGGTGTAGCCCATTCACTAACATTCGCTGAATCCAATACTCCACTCTCGACATCTGTTTATTTCAATTTCAACTTTTGGTTTTATGGCGTATAGGACAGTTCTAGCTTTGAAGCATTTTGGCTTGCTGTCTGGTTTCMCGGTCAGTTTAACTGTTATGTCCTTCATACTGCCAAGTTCTCCTTTGAACACATCCGCGTGTTTCCTCAATATCCTTCGTAGGTTTGTGTCCTCTTTTGTAACCATGTGAATTTCCTGCCAGTTCAGTTTGATATTTTCCAGCCATGTGCCTCCTAGCAATGCTGGATGGTTRCCTTTCACAATGTAGAGTGGTAGCTTTACCTTCTGTTTGTTGAGCTCCACCGTATCAATCACACTTCCTCTCACTGGAACAATCTCACCAGTGTATGTTTTCAGCGTCATCTTTGTGGGCTGTAGTGTGAGGTGATGTAGTTTCTCCTTGTATACAGCCTCAGACAGCGAAGATATGGGTGCTCCAGTGTCTACTTGCATCCGTACTGCGTTTCCAGCCAGTAGTGGTGTCACCCAGTATCCGTGTCCATTGTCTGAAATGGACAAAACATACAAAGATTCTTCCCCTTCAGACAGGGTATCACTTTGTTCATCCTCTGTGTGCTTCATTTTATGCACTTTCTTTTTGTACTGCCTGAAGTCGCTTTTCCTTTGTTCAGTACATTTGTTTGATTGTCTCTATTTGTTTTTACATGCACTTTCAATGTGACCCTTTTTTCCACAACTTCTGCAGTCTAAATCTTTGCACCAACGCTCCTCTGCTTGGTGACCTGGTTTCCCACAGAGATAGCATGGCTTGCCACCTCCTGCCTTGTTTTTTTTAACTGTATATAGACTTTTTTCCTACTGTATTATCGACTGTATGTTTTGTCTATTCCATATGTAACTCTGTGTTGTTGTATGTGTCAAATTGCTATGCTTTATCTTGGCCAGGTCGCAGTTGCAAATGAGAACTTGTTCTCAACTRGCCTACCTGGTTAAATAAACGTGAAATAAAATAAATAAAAATGCACTTGGGTCGATGCACTTAGCTGTTGTGCGTCTTTATTTGCCATTTCCATTGACGTACTCACTTCTATTGCTCTCTGCAATGTTAAGTTACTCTCAGTCAAAAGGCGTTAATGAATTGCCTCGCTGCGCATGCCACATACTAACCTTTCACGTATAGTGTCACTCATTGATCGCCCAAATTCACAGTGTTCAGATAACTGTTTCAATACAGCCACAAACTGTGAGATTGATTCCCCCTCTTGATTTCTCTTGTGAAACCTGAATCTCTCTGCGAATATCAGTGGTTTGGGAGAATAATGTCCTTTTAAGGTACCGTAATTTCTGGACTATTAAGCGCACCTGAATATAAGCCGCACCCACTGAATTAAAAAAAAAAAATGTATTTTGTACATAAATAAGCCGCACATGTCTATAAGCCGCAGGTGCCTACCGGTACATTGAAACAAATGAACTTTACACAGCCTTTAAACGAAACACGGCTTGTAACAAAAATAAATAGGCTTTTAAACGAAACACGGCTTGTAACGTAAATAAAATGGCTTTTTACGAAACACGGCTTGTAACAAAAATATAAAAAAATAGCAGTAAACAGTAGCCTACCAAGAAAGTCATTGGTCACTAACTTCCTCCTCCTGTGCACTGAAACCACTGAAGTCATCTCCTTCGGTGTCGCAGTTGAATAGCCTCA
>NW_019943630.1:42594-44290 GCF_002910315.2 Salvelinus sp. IW2-2015 | reverse complement strand
TGTTATAAGACTGTCATCTGATGAAGTTGTTTCTTGGTTAGTTTGGTTGGTTCTTGGTTAGTTAGGTTGGTTTTGTACATGCTACCTGTGCTGTGAAAAATGTCTGTSCTTTTTTGTATTTGGTGGTGAGCTAACATAAATATACGTGGTGTTTTCGCTGTAAAACATTTWAAAAATCGGACATGTTGGCTGGATTCACAAGATGTTTATCTTTGATTTGCTGTATTGGACTTGTTAATGTGTGAAAGTTAAATATTTCTAAAAAATATATTTTGAATTTCGCGCCCTGCACTTGAATGGCTGTTGTCATATTGTGCCCGGCTTCGGGCTTGCAGCCCAAAGAAGTTAATTCCATTTGCCAACACAAAGTACTCAAAATATTCTGTGTAAGAACTCCACTGTTCCACAGATTCATCAAACGTTCCTATATTTCTCACACTTTTCAGACGGTCCCTTACTCCCAGACCCTTTTTTTTCTTCTTTTAACTCACAATGACTTCCCTTTCTCCCGCAGCAAAACTCTTCCTATCCCTCGAGGCTCTCGTTGCTGTGACATCAAAAGCTAGCTAGCATCACTCGACTGGCTAGCTCCACGTTTTGTTTGCATCTTTCTACAGCAAAACAAAATTACCAATTTAACTCAGACTTTCTGCCGAAGATAATGAGCACAAATGTGAGAACGTTTCTTCCTCGTCGACAGTTTTGTTGTATAGCATGTAGTATTACTTATACAACTAATATAAGGACAGGACATGAGAAGAAATTAGAAATTAGTAGAAATTAATGTGGGCATTGTTTAATGCGTTTCACATGAAGAACATTCCAAGCATTTCAACGTAGGTAAGCAAGGTGGGGTTACAGGTGCCCTATAGGGACAAAACTAGAATATCAATACACAACAATAGCTCTTTTGTTCCACTCTCCACACATGCGGTGACCTCACCTGGCTTAACTGGTGCCTCTAGAGACAAAACCTCTCTCATTGTTACTCATGCATGTTAACATTAGAAGCCTCCTCCCTAAGTTTGTTTTATTCACTGCTTTAGCACACTCCGCCAACCCTGATGCCCTAGCCGTATCTGAATCCTGGCTTAGGAAGGCCACCAAAAATCCTGAAATTTTCATCCCCAACTACAACATTTTACGACAAGATAGAACTGCCAAAGTGGGCGGAGTTGCAATCTACTGCAGAGATAGCCTGCAGAGTTCTGTCATACTATCCACCTCTACGTGCCCAAACAATTCGAGCTTCTACTTTTAAAAATCCGCCTTTCCAGAAACAAGTCTCTCACCGTTGCCGCTTGTTATAGACCGACCTCAGCCCCCAGCTGTGCACTGGACACCATTTGTGAATTGATTGCCCTCCATCTATCTTCAGAGTTCATACTGTTAGATGACCTGAACTGGGATATGCTTAAAACTTCTACTTGGTCACAATCCCGGATCCGGGAGCATCCTCATCAGTAAAAAAGCTGACTAGCATAGCCTAGCATAGCGCCACAAGTAAATACTAGCATATAAATATCATGAAATCACAAGTCCAAGACACCAAATGAAAGATACACATCTTGTGAATCCAGCCATCATTTCCGATTTTTAAAATGTTTTACAGCGAAAACACAATATGTATTTCTATTAGCTAACCACAATAGCAAAAGACTCAACCGCATATTTTCACAATTTTTTTACCGCATAG
>NW_019943630.1:37147-38464 GCF_002910315.2 Salvelinus sp. IW2-2015 | reverse complement strand
GCGTATGCAGTGCATGTAGATCCATAGATTTCAGGCAAATTAATAGGAAGGCCCTGGAACAGAGCCTCGATTTCAGATTTTTCACTTCCTAACAGGAAGTTTGCTGCAAAATGAGTTCTGTTTTACTCACAGATATAATTCAAACGGTTTTAGAAACTAGAGAGTGTTTTCTATCCAATAGTAATAATAATATGCATATTGTACGAGCAAGAATTGAGTACGAGGCAGTTTAATTTGGGAACACCAAGAAAAAAATAGTGCTAACAGCTCCCCCTATTTTAAGCATCTCCAATCCAAAATTAAATCTAGAATCGGCTTCCTATTTCGCAACAAATTCTCCTTCACTCCTGCTGCCAAACATACCCTCGTAAAACTGACTATCCTACCGATTCTTGACTTCGGCGATGTCATTTACAAAATAGCCTCCAACACTCTAATCAGCAAACTGGATGCAGTCTATCACAATGCCATCAGTTTTGTCACCAAAGCCCCATATACTACCCACCACTGCGACCTGTGTGCTCTCGTTGGCTGGCCCTCACTACATTCTTTACTGAGTAGCCTCGTTTCACTGGCAAAAATAAAATTAAACCATCTAGTGTTCAGCGATATAACAAAACAATGTCAAATACCGGTAGCCTAGTCAAATAATTAACATCCAATCACATTAAACATTTCTCTCTCGCGGGAATTCCACTAACGAGCCGTATGTAGCCAAACGTAGCTGCTGCTCATGTTGGTATCTGTACTGATGGCGCAAAAGCCATGACAGGGAGACATAGTGGAGTGGTAAAGCACGTGCAAGCAGTTGCTCCCGACGCCACTTGGGTACAGTGCAGCATCCACCGAGAGTCTCTTGCTGCCAAGGGATTGCCTGACAGCTTGAAAGACCTTTTGGACACTACAGTGAAAATGGTTAACTTTGATAACCTTTACTGCTCAGGCGTTCTGCCAGCGGAACTCCTCCCACATTCCACTGAAAATCGTTGTTTGGTTGTAGAATGTCCTCTTCTCCTGTCGAATTAGCAACCAAAGCTAGCCATGTGGCGCAAACGTGCCCAACTTCACATAACGCAAAGAAAAGAAAATGCCGAAAATCGCAATTCGAAATTCAAAATATATTTTTTAGAAATATTTAACTTTCACACATTAACAAGTCCAATACAGCAAATGAAAGGTACACATCTTGTGAATCCAGCCAACATGTCCGATTTTTAAAATGTTTTACAGCGAAAACAGACGTATATTTATGTTAGCTCACCACCAAATACAAAAAAGGACAGACATTTTTCACAGCACAGGTAGCATGCACAAAGC
>NW_019943630.1:5781-33009 GCF_002910315.2 Salvelinus sp. IW2-2015 | reverse complement strand
TTTGCACCATACGGGACTGTTTCGTTCGTTCGTCGTTTTGTGTAGTCATTTTCCTGTTCGTGAGTTCTTCGTGTTATGTAAGTTCTTATGTTCAGGTTCGTCTACTCCGTTTGTTGTTTTGTTTAGTTTCAAGTGAAGTTCGTGTTTTCGTCTTTACTTTAAATAAATCATGTCATATCAAGACGCTGCATTTTGGTTTAATCCCTGCTCCTCCTCTTCGGATGAAGAGGAGGAGGAACGCCGTTACAGTTAAGAAGTTGGAGCTCTTCTATGTCTGCATTACAATGGCAACACACAGGTCTTTCCATCATTGTATAATTTTTTTTTTGTGCAAATTAACTCAAGCTTACGGACAATGTCAAATGTGATATAGCGAAGCACCTGAGTGAGTTGGTTGCGCAATTACGCAGGTACTTTCCCGAAACGGATGACACAAACAACTGGATTCGTTATCCCTTTCATGCAGTGCCTATAGTCCACTTACCGATATCTGAATAAGAGAGCCTCATCGAAATTGCAGCAAGTGGTTCTGTGAAAATTGAATTTAATCAGAAGCCACTGACAGATTTCTGGATTGGACTGCGCTCAGAGTATCCTGCCTTGGCAAATCGCGCTGTTAAGACACTGATGCCCTTTGCAACCACATACCTACAGTTGAAGTCGGAAGTTTACATACACTTAGGTTGGAGTCATTAAAACTCGTTTTTCAACCACTCCACAAATTTCTTGTTAACAAACTATAGTTTTGGCAAGTCGGTTAGGACATCTACTTTGTGCACGACACAAGTAAATTTCCAGCAATTGTTACAGACAGATTATTTCATTTATAATTCACTCCATCACAATTCCAGTGGGTCAGAAGTTAACATATACTAAGTTGACTGTACCCTCACTAGCTGTCAGAGCAGCTCACAGATCACTGCACCTGTACATAGCCCATCTGTAAACAGCCCATCTATCTACCTACCTCATCCCCATACTGYATTTATTTATTTATCTTGCTCCTTTGCACCCCAGTATCTCTACTTGCACATTCATCTTCTGCACATCTACCATTCCAGTGTTTAATTGCTATATTGTAATTACTTCGCCACCATGGCCTATTTATTGCCCTAACTTACCTCATTTGCACTCACTGTATATAGACGTTTGGTTTTCTTTTGTTCTACTGTAATTTTGACTGTATGTTTTGTTTATTCCATGTGTAACTCTGTGTTGTTGTATGTGTTGAATTGCTATGCTTTATCTTGGCCAGGTCGCAGTTGCAAATGAGAACTTATTCTCAACTAGCCTACCTGGTTACATAAAGGTGAAATAAAAAATGTAATAAAAAAATTAAACAGCTTGGAAAATTCCAAAATTATGTCATGGCTTTAGAAGTTCTGATAGGCTAATTGACATCATTTGAGTCAATTGGAGGTGTACTGTGGATGTATTTCAAGGCTACCTTCAAACTCAGTGCCTCTTTGCTTGACATCATGGGAAATCAAAAGAAATCAGCCAAGACCTCAGAAAACAAATTGAAGACCTCCACAAGTCTGGTTCATCCTTGGGAGCAATTTCCAAATGCCTGAAGGTACCGCGTTCATCTGTACAAACAATAGTACGCAAGTATAAACACTGGAACCACGAAGCTGTATACCGCTCATTAAGGAGACGCATTCTGTCTCCTAGAGATGAACGTACTTTGGTGCGAAAAGTGCAAATCAATCCCAGAACAACAGCAAAGGACCTTGTGAAGATGCTGGAGGAAACAGGTACAAAATTATCTATATCCACAGTAAAACGAGTCCTATATTGACAAAACCTGAAAGGCCGCTCAGCAAGAAAAAATCCACTGCTCCAAAACCGTCATAAAAAAGACAGACTACGGTTTGCAACTGCAAACTCCAAATACTAATTGAGTGTATGTAAACTTCCGACCTACTGGGAATGTGATGAAAAAAATAAAAGCTGAAATAAATAATTCTCTCTACCATTATTCTGACATTTCACATTCTTACAATAAATTGGTGATCCTAACTGACATAAGACAGGGAATTTTTACTAGGATTAAAAAAACTGAGTTCAAATGTTTTTCGCTAAGGTGTATGCAAACTTCCAACTTCAACTGTATGTGAGAGTGGATTCTAAGCCCTCACTAGCATGAAAACTAAATACAGGCACAGACTGTGTGTGAAAAATGATTTAAGACTGAGACTCTCTCCAATACAACCCAACATTGCAGAGTTATGTGCATCCTTTCAAGCACACCCTTCTCATTAACCTGTGCTGAGTTATAAAACCGTATTGGTTCATCGAAAATGTTGAATATGTAAGATGGTTAAATAAAGAGCAAAATTATTGATTATTATTATATTATTATTTGTGCCCTGGTCCTATAAGAGCTCTTTGTCACTTCCCACGAGCCGGGTTGTGACAAAAACTCACACTCATTCGTATGTTTAATAAATGTATTGTATAGCGTGTGTGTGGCAGGCTTATAATGATGGCAAAAAACAACATTTGAGAGTGCGCTGACCTTGGTGCTAGAGGGGGTACGCAGCTGGAGGTTGAATGTTTGAAGGGGTACGGGACTATAAAAAGTTTGGGAACCACTGCTGTAGAGGAAGCAGAGAAAGATGTGATTAGACCTTAAACAATGACAGCATTGAACCCATGTAAGTGTTACCACCCAAAGGCTTTGCCAGGACACAGTGGAGACACTCAACAAGATGGTCGCCTTCAGTTTTGCCTGCATTTACTTCTTGTTCATGGGCGTTAAAGTCCTATTGCTCTCCACATAGAAGGTATCCTCCCACCAGGGTGCAACGTCAGTCTCCAGGGGCATGTATGTCTAGAATGTTCAGCTGTCCCATTGTGGAATCCTCCATCAGAAGGTGTGTGGCTTAGCTGGACAGGTCAGACCCATCAGAGTTCTTTTCGCATTAGATCATGTGCCACTGTTCGGGAAAGACTTGAAAAGCATTAAACAGCAAGATTTATTTTATTGAATCTATTTTGAATTCAGGCTGTAACAACAAAATGTGGAATAAGTCAAGGAGTATGAATACTTTCTGAAGGCACTGTATATGTTAGAATGTCTAATAAACACTTGTTGTATACATTAACTGTATTGTTTTGTAAAAAAAAAAGTGTTTAAACTTCACCTGTATGTGGACGATAGTGTTGTCTATGCTATTATCCCACTGTTGATGATGTTCTATCTGAACTAGAAAGTAGGTTGTAGGTTGACCCTCTTTGATGTCAGGTAGGTCAAATCAAATTGTATTTGTCACAAGCGCCGAATACAACAGGTGTAGATCTTACCATGAAATGCTTACTTATGTTAGGTTCTAATTTATTATAGTAAACTTTGGGTGGAGTCTCCTCTTTATCGCTAAACATTGCACTTACTGCCACAGTACTGCCACGTGACCATTTCCCCTGCACTCAGCCCCTCCCAAGCGTACTTATGGCACCCCTCATGTCTCTATTATACCTGATGATTAATAATATAACTACTGCTTAATAATAGTTCAAGCTCAGAAATCCAAACCTATCACTTACGAGCCCTTAACCAACAATGCAGAGTTTTTAAAAAAGTAAGTAAGAAAAGATTAGCTAACGAAAGGAAAAGTAGTGACAATAAAATAACAATAACGAGGCTATACACAAGGCGTACCGGTACCAAGTCAATGTATAAGAGTACAGTTTAGTGTAGGAAATGTAGGTAATATGTACATATAGGTAGGGGTAAAGTAACTATGCATAGATAGACAGAGAGAAGCAGCAGCATGAGTGAGGAGTGTGAGGGAATGTGTGTGTGTGTGTGTGTGTGTGTGTGTGTGTGTGTGTGTGTGTGTGTGTGTGTGTGTGTGTGTGTGTGTGTGTGTGTGTGTGTGTGTGTGTGTGTGTGTCAGTGTAGTATGTGTGGGTGGGCGGTTAGAGTCCAATGAGTGCACATCGAGTCAGTGCATTTTTTTTTAACATCTAATAAGGGGGTCAATCCAAATAGTCTGGGTGGCCATTTGATTAACTGTTCAGCAGTCTTATGGCTTGGGGGTAGAAGCTGTAATGAAGTCTTTTGATCCTAGACTTGGCGCTCTGTTATCCCTTGCCGTGCGGTAGCAGAGAGAACAGTATGACTTCGGTGGCTGGAGACATTGACAATTTGTAGGGCCTTCCTCTGACACCGCCTGGTATAGAGGTCCCGGAAGCTCGGCCCCAATGATGTACTGGGCAATACGCACTACCATCAAATCAAATCAACTTTTATTGGTCACATACACATGGTAACCAGATGTTAATGCGAGTGTAGTGAAATGCTTGTGATAAATAAATAAAAATGACTGCATAGTTTCCTAAGGACTTGAAGCGAGGCGAGGCGACATGTAACACCTTGGATGCCGAGCAGTTGCCATACCAAGCAATGATGCAACCAGTCAGGATGCTCTCGATTGTTCAGCTGTAGAACTTTTTGAGGATCTGAGGACCCATGACAAATCTTTTCAGTCTCCTCAGGGGTGAGCATTGTCGTGCCCTCTTCATGACTGTCTTGGTGCGATTGAACCATAATAATTTCTTAGTGATGTGGACACCATGGAACTTGAAGCTCTCGACCTGCTCCACTACAGCCCCGCTGATATGAATGGGGGTGTGCTTGGCCCTCCTTTTCCTGTAGTCCATGATCAGCTCTTTTGTCTTGCTCACATTGAGGGAGAGATTGCTGATCTCCTCTCTATAGGCTGTCTCATTGTTGGCGGTGATCAAGCCGCTGATATGAATGGGGGTGTGCTTGGCCCTCCTTTTCCTGTAGTCCATGATCAGCTCCTTTGTCTTGCTCACATTGAGGGAGAGATCTGATCTCCTGTCTATAGGCTGTCTCATTGTTGGCGGTGATCAAGCCTATCACCGTTGTGTCGGCAAACTTAATGATGGTGTTGGAGTCGTGCGTGGCCACGCAGTCATGGGTGAACAGGGAGTACAGGAGGGGACTAAGCACGCACCCCTGAGGGGGCCCTGTGTTGAGGGTCACTGTGGCAGATGTGGTGTTGCCTACCCTTACCACCTGAGGGGGCCCTGTGTTGAGGGTCACTGTGGCAGATGTAGTGTTGCCTACCCTTACCACCTGGGGTCGGCCCGGCTGGAAGTCCATGATCCAATTGCAGAGGGAGGTGTTCAGTTCTCGAGTCCTTAGCTTAGTGATGATTAGCATTCTCAAGTAGGTGTTCCTTTTGTCCAGGTGTGAAAGGGGATGATGATGTTGATGTGGTTGATCATCATCATCTGTGATGATGGTGTTGATGTTAGCCACGACCAGCCTTTCAAAGCACTTCATGGCTACAGACGTGAGTGCTACCGATCGGATCTCATTTGGGCAGGTTACTTTGGCATACTTGGGGACAGGGACTTTGCCATAGGTCTGCTTGAAACATGTCGGTATTATATACTGGGTCAGGAAGAGGTTGAAAATGCCAGTGAAAACACTTGCCAGTTGGTCAGTGCATGCTCTGAGTACGCGTCATAGTAATCCGTCTGAAATGAAAACTTACAGGATGGTAACTCTCCAGGAACAGGGTTGGAGAGCCCTTCTCGAGGACAATTCAGACTGCTGATTGAGGACCTATTTACTAAAGAATGTGTTTTATTTTTTATGCTTGTGTGCCTTCATAAAGTATTCACACCCCTTGACTTTTTCTACATGTTGTTGTGTTACAGACGGAATTGAAAATGTACAAAACTGTGTGTTTTTTGTCACTGGCATACACATAATACCCCAAAACGTCAAAATGGAATGATGTTTTTCAAAATGTTTAAGATTTAATTAAAAAAGAAAAACTGAAATGTCTTCAGTCAATAAATATTCAATCCCTTTGTTATGGCAAGTCTAAATAAATTAAGGAGTAAAAATGTGCTTAAAAAGTCACGATAAGTTGCATGGACTCAGTTTGAAATAATTGCGTTTAACTTGATTTTGAATGACTATCTCAGCTCTGTACCCCACACATACAATTATCTGTAAGGTCCCTCAGTTAAGAGGTGAATTTCAAACACAGATCCACAAAGACCAGGGAGGTTTTCCAATGCCTTGAAAAGAAGAGCACCTATTGATAGATGGGTAAAACATTTTTTTTTAAAGCAGACATTGAATATCCCTTTAAGCATGATGAAGTTATTAATTACACTTTGGATAGTGTATCAATACACCCAGTCACTACAAAGATACAGGCGACCTTCCTAATTCAGTTGCCGGAGAGGAAGGAAACCGCTCAGGAATTTCACGATGAGGCCAGTGATTACTTTTAAAAAGTTAGAGTTTAATGGCTGTGATTGGAGAAAACTGATGGATCAACAACATTGTAGTTACTCCACAATACTAACCTAATTGAAAAGAAGGAAGCCTGTACAGAATAAAAATATTCCAAAACATGCACCCTGTTTTTTAATTATTTATTTTTTATTTTTTTATTTTGGCAACAGACATATACAACAAAATGCACAATGTGGATCTAGAGGATTTCACTTGAAAGTATTCATTAAAATGCTTGGTCCTCGATAGTAAAAACAATAACACATATAATGATTAAAAGACAAGACAAAATTACAAACAACCATATATACATTTATTTATATTGACATCCTAAAAAGTGGCATTATTCACTGCATTTCTCCCTAACCTTAAAAATCAACCATATTCATTTCACGTTAAAACAATCTATTAATTTCACATCATAATGATCATTCAAATAAATACACCTGACCAGCAGTAGGGGGCACAAGGGGCAGTGGAGTGATTTCCCTTACGCTTCGAACACACCGACTGCGTCATTGCGTTTCGATACACCAGAAGTACATTCATTTCCATTGGAACGCTGCGTTTGCCTTGCGGCATTGCGTTGCAGAGACAGTTGCAGTGCGTTCTGTGTGGTGCATACGTTCTAAGCGTTACTTAGACAACCTTGTCCAAATGAAAAACTTTGCATTTTAAAGCTATTTATTTGCTTGATCTCCAAGGGAAGGCTATTCCATAGAAAAATGCCTGTATGGAAAAATGTGCTCCTTGCGGTACTGTTTGCTCTTGGGATTTTACAAGACATCACACTAGCTCTGGTATTGTGACTGTGTTGGTTATAGACCATATCAATGTGGTTTTTCATGTAACCTTGAGCACGATCATTTAAAGATGTCAAACATATGATTAAGTTTAAGTTGGTCCACTTTGGACTCCGAAGGCAACAAGCCCACCTCCCAGAACTCCTGTACTCCTATGTGGGTCCTAGGGGGGACATTCAGCATATACCTGATTACATTATTTTGCATGACCTGCATTAACTTTTTCAGCTATTTTGATAGCCCACTATACCAAGCAGAGCAGCATAATCAACATGACACAATCAAGGTTGAGACAAGCAGCTTAACTTTAATGTTAAGATATCTAGTGTAACGATATAAACATTTCAATTTGTTTGCCATTATAGAAAGAATTTTAGCAGCAATCAGGTCTCCAGAAAGGAATTGATCTAGGGACACACCAAGATAAGATACACTTGTTTTAGATTCAATCTCCTTGCCTGCACTGTTTACCGTTATCTTGTCAGCCCAAAGCAATCCGTTTTGTTCAAAACAAAATCGATTCAGTTTTTCCCAAATGTGGTGACAATTTGTTCTCAGACAACCAATCTCTAGCAAAATGCAATTCCTTGCTCAGGTTCTCCTCTAAGTAAACTGTATCCTTCCCTGATACCAGTATGACTGAATCATCAGCATAAAGCAAGAGTTTGCACTTTACTGTACCTGGCATATCATTAACGTATATAAGAGGCCCTAAAATTGATCCTTGCGGTACTCCACAGGATATTTCTTTGGCCTCTGACAGAACATCACCAGCAATACATAATTGTGTTCTGTTGGTCAGATAAGACCTAAACCAATTCACTGCTACATAATTTAGACCCATGCATTTCAGTTTCTTCAGGATAATATCATGGTCCAAACTTTAAACTCAGACAAAACAGAGATGCTAGTTCTAGGTCCCAAGAAACAAAGAGATCATCTGTTGAATCTGACAATTAATCTTGAAGGACCTCTGCGTTACTCTGGACCCTGATCTCTCTTTTGACGAACATATCAAGTCTGTTTCAAGGACAGCTTTTTTCCATCTACATAACATTGCAAAAATCATAAACTTCTGTCCAAAAATGATGCAGAAAAATTCATCCATGCTTTTGTTACTTCTAGGTTAGACTACTGCAATGCTCTACTTTCCGGCTACCCGGATAAAGCACTAAATAAACTTCAGTTAGTGCTAAACACGGCTGCTCGAATCTTGACTAGAACCAAAAAATGGATTATATTACTCCAGTGCTAGCCTCGCTACACTGGCTTCCTGTTAAGGCTAGGGCTGATTTCAAGGTTTTACTGCTAACCTACAAAGCATTACATGGGCTTGCTCCTACCTATCTTTCCGATTTGGATCTGCCGTACATACCTACACGTACGCTACGGTCACAAGATGCAGGCCTTACTGTCCCTAGAATTTCTAAGCAAACAGCTGGAGGCAGGGCTTTCTTCTATAGAGCTAAAGTTTTATGTAATGGTCTGCCTATCCGTGTGAGAGACGCAGACTCGGTCTTGATCTTTAAGTCTTTATTGAAGACTCATCTCTTCAGTAGGTCCTATGATTGAGTGTAGTCTGGCCCATGAGGGTGAAGGTGAACGGCACTGGAGCAATGAACCGCCCTTGCTGTCTCTGCCTGGCCGGTTCCCCTCTCTCCACTGGGATTCTCTGTCTCGAACCTTATTACGGGGGCTGAGTCACTGGCTTACTGGTGCTCTTCCATGCCGTCCCTAGGAGGGGTTCGTCACTTGAGTGGGTTGAGTCACTGACGTGATCTTCCTGTCCGGGTTGGTGCCCCCCCTCGGGTTTGTGCCGTGGGGGAGATCTTTGTCGGCTATACTCGGCCTTGTCTCAGGATGGTAAGTTGGTGGTTGAAGATATCCCTCTAGTGGTGTAGGGGCTGTGCTTTGGCAAAATGGGTGGGGTTATATCCTGCCTGTTTTGCCCTATCCGGTGGTATCGTCAGACGGGGCCACAGTGTCTCCCGACCCCTCCTGTCTCAGCCTCCAGTATTTATGCTGCAATAGTTTGTGTTGGGGGGGCTAGGGTCAGTCTGTTATATCCGGTGTGAATTTAAGTCTCTCTCTCTCTCTCGCTCACTCGACCTGAGCCCTAGGACCATGTCTCAGGACTACCTGGCCTGATGACTCCTTGCTGTCTCCTGTCCACCTGGTCATGCTGCTGCTCCAGTTTCAACTGTTCTGCCTGCGGCTATGGAACCCTGACCTGTTCACCCGATGTGCTACCTTGTCCCAGACCTGCTGTTTTCAACTCTAGAGACAGCAGGTGCGGTAGAGATACTCTGAATGATCGGCTATGAAAAGCCAACTGACATTTACTCCTGAGGTGCTGACCTGCTGCACCCTCTACAACCACTGTGATTATTATTATCTGACCCTGCTGGTCGTCTATGAACATTTGAACATCTTGGCCATGTTCTGTTATAATCTCCACCTGGCACAGAACTGGCCACCCCTCATAGCCTGGTTTCTATCTAGGTTTCTTCCTAGGTTCCGGGCTTTCTAGGGAGTTTTTCCTATCCACTGTGCTTCTACACCTGAATTGCTTGCTGTTTGGGGTTTTAGGCTGGGTTTTGTTGGTTCCACTTTTCTGGGCTCCGTTATTTACTTAACAAATAAGGAATACTCAAAATGTGCCCTTATAAATCATAACAATTTTAATCAAAATACGGCTGTAGACAGAAGTTAAAGATCAAACATATAAACATACAACTGATGTCTCTCCTGAGTTCTGCCCCGAACAAAAGAAAGACAGGATCTTATATACCCGAGAATCTCCTATGTCAAAACCTGCATGTGCAGCTAAAAGAACAAGTTATTCTTAACACAAGGTTTCTGAGAACCTGTCTCAGCGGTATGCAAATCTGCCATTGTTTCAGAGCAAAACAGACGCTGTCTCTCTGTGTCTCGCTATCACCCACAGTCCCTTTTCTCACAGACGCGGGGCTGCGGGTTTTGGCAGAGAGCTAGACACAGAGGCCTCAATATTCAGCTATACAGTGAGCATAAGTACAATGGCACGTAAGCAAATTAATAACAACATAATCAATGGTGGGGGTCTTTAGAAGATCCCCAAAATCAACTTTAACCCTTCAGTTTCTGTACAGCACTTTGTGACATCAGCTGATGTAAGAAGGGCTTTATAAATACATTTGATTGAACTCAAAATTAGGAAGGTGTTCCTAATGTTTTGTTCACTCAGTGTATATTTATTTCTCAATGACAAGTATTGCTAAAAAAAGTTTAAGGAAATACAGGCAGGGACCACATTACTACAAGACAAAACAGCTTGCTCAATCATGCATGATGATCTGTAAGTATAAAAGCAAAGCTTGCTTTAATGTAATTGAACATAGCTTGAAAAGGTAGTGGAATTAAATTGTGTTGTGTGTGAAGAATCCAATATCCAATATTTTAACTTGTATGTGGTACAAATTATATTACCTCTAAGAGTATAAATTAGGCTGTTTGAGAAGTACAATTGACCAACATAGCTACTGTAGTAGGTCAAAGCTGTGTGCTGGAAAACTTTGGTAGGCATTGTGGTGTTCGTGAATTTCCTTTATTTTTGGGTTCAGACCAACGGCTATTCTCACATAAAACTTAGTATTTAATATAGTTATTACCATGAAAAGTCCTTATTATTCCCAAGTATCATAAAGTTGCATCCATGACAGAATAACTGATCGTGTTCCCGAGGTAACAGAAGAGCATCTCTAACATGACCTATGGTGTAAGTAATGCCAATCTCTGCAGGGAGACTAACCACAAGGCCACTGAGTTGGGGTGGTATAATTATTAGTGTTCATAAAACACTTGACATAATCTCAATAAATATACCTTAAATGCAAAACATCATCAAATTATAATTAAAGCTGCAACCATGAACCAATGATTGTATAAAAGCTGAGACCATGACTGTCACAGTTCCAAAAGTGGTGATGAAGGAGTCAGGCGCAGAGAGCAGGGTAGTTCAAAAGCAAGTGGATTTAATATTCCAAAAGATACAGCGAGACGGCTACGCCACACATACAAGGGCGCGTCAAGTAACAGTCCAAAACAAACAGGACAAAATCTACTTGGAACAGACACCACAAGAAATAACGACACCACAAACAGAAAAACAAGCCGGCACAAAAGTCGGCGGGCCAACTGGGTTTAAATAGCTCACAAATGAACCTAAACACAAAACAGGTGCAACAAATCAGACTAAACTAAATGAAACAGAAAAAGGGGATCGGTGGCAGCTAGTAGGCCGGAGATGACAACCGCCGAGCGCCGCCCGAACGGGAAGAGGCACCATCTTCGGCGGGATTCGTGACAATGACAAGTATTCTCCCAGGGCCGTGCAGCATTTACGGTGATAGGGGCTCTGCAGAAGTTAGGGCATTCATACTTCTTGCACTTCGCCGAGCAGCACAGAGCTGTTAGAAGTTGTCAAGGAAGTGAGTTTGTGTTTATACAGGACCTCCCGCCCCCACCTACCGTCAACAAATCATGTCAATGCTAAGGAGATCTCAGCATTGTCACAAAATTTGAGAGGCGCATGGCACTGAGGTAAGGCGCTCAATTTGGCCTCTGCGTGCCCCCAGAGACTCCACAAATGCTTCACACCATCCTTTTGGGGCCTTCGACCACATTTTTCAGATAAAGCATGAATTGGCTCTTAAGAAATATATATTTTCAAAACACAGACAATAAAAAAGTATTTGTTTAAACCATTTCACCTGCGTTTTATATTGAAAGTCAAGAGCGTTTTTTATAGCGTGATCAGGGCGTTTTTCTTCACATTAGTCCAACACATTTGGTAGAAAATAGTTTCATTTTCATCAGATGACAACAGAAGAGCAACACTATTTGGCTACCAGCCACATAAGTAATGAGCTTAGCCTATAATGAAAAAAGCTGTATTTTTTGCAAAAACGATGCATCATATTTCTAATGAAATCATTGAAATAATATAGCCAGCTAGTAGTAGCTACACATCAACATCAGCCAGAGCTGTTTGTGAATTTGTAGAGGTGTGCCAGGTTGTCGGACAAAACAAGTGATGTTAAGGATATATGGCCAATTTTCTGGATATGACAATTTTTTTAAATTATCCCTGACCGGAAAAAAATGAAGGTTCAGGTGCCAGCAGGCATCTTTCTCATGTCAGTCAGTCTTGTAAGGTTCTACATGGTCTTAATACATCAACTGGCAATTTTTCCTGTCAATCTTGCTGCTCTGATTGCATAGAGGGAAGTAGTATTTCGCCAGTAGCACGTCATAATTTCACTCAATCACTTTTACTTGTATGTTTTCGGTCTGATCATTTAGATTGCAGCTGCCCACTACTATGATAAATCACATGGTGAGGACGTTTCCTATAAACCTATCAAGGTGCATATTATCTTAATACGTGAGTCTATGTAGGGGAAATAACATGAAAAGCTGATGGAGATTCTGACTAAACTTGGCTGCAAGGTGCAAATTGAGGATGCACATGGCACATGGCACAGACACTCCTCCACGTGCTGTTCTTAATCTGCCGATTTTTTGGAGTGAGAACATGCAGGGAGGTATTTTTCAAACGTCTATTTAGGCATATTAAAACGCTTTTTTTTCTGATTACGAGTATCGTCCGATCTGACTACTGACAACTGTCAATTTATAGATAGGATTACCAGAGGTGGGACCAAGTCACTATTTGTCACGCCCTGACCTTAGAGAGCCTTTTTATTCTCTATTTGGTTAGGTCAGGGTGTGACTTGGGTGGGCAAATCTATGTTTCTATTTCTTTGTTGGCCTAGTATGGTTCCCAATCAGAGGCAGCTGTTTATTGTTGTCTCTGATTGGTGATCATACTTAGGCAGCCCTTTGTCCCACCTTAGATTGTGGGATCGTGTTTGTGTGTAGTTGCTTTCTGCACTGCATGTAGCTTTACGTTGTAAGCAGCTGTAAGCTGCTCTGACAGCTGATGCTTAAAGTTAGTGAGGGAGATATGAGTCGCCAGCTTCAGTGATTTTTGCAATTCGTTCCAGTCATTGGTAGCAGAGAACTGGAAGGAAAGGCGGCCAAAGGAGGAATTGGCTTTGGGGGTGACCAGGGAAATATACCTGCTGGAGCGCGTGGGTGCTGCTATGGTGACCAGTGAGTTGAGATAAGGCGGGGCTTTACCTATCAAAGACTAGAGAATAAGACATGCATTTACTTACCTTTAATCTTGCAGACACACTCATTTACACTCATTGCACAGCTATTTTCAGGTCTCTCCAGAGATGTTAGATCGGGTTCAGGTCTGGGCTGTGGCTGGGCCACTCAAGGACATTCAGAGACTTGTCCCGAAGCCACTCCTGCGTTGTCTTGGCTGTGTGCTTAGGATCGTTGTCCTGTTGGACGGTGAACCTTCACTCCAGTCTGAGGTCCTGAGCGCTCTGGAGCAGGTTTTCATCAAGGATCTCTGTACTTTGCTCCGTTCATCTTTCCCTCGATCCTGACTAGTCACCCAGTCCCTGCCACTGAAAAACATCCCCAAAGCATGATGAACCCACTACCATGCTTCACTGTAGGGATGGTACTAGGTTTCCTCCAGACGTGACACTTGACATTCAGTCCAAAGAGTTCAATCTTGGTTTTATCAGATCAGAGAGTCCTTTAGGTGCCTTTTGGCAAACTCCAAGCGCGCTGTCATGTGCCTTTTACTGAGGCGTGGCTTCCATCTGGCCACTCTACCATAAAGGCCTGATTGGTGGAGTGCTGCAGAGATGGTTGTCCTTCTGGAAGGTTATCCCATCTCCACAGAGAAAGTCTGGATCTCTGTCAGAGTGACCATCAGGCTCTTGGTCACCTCCCTGACCAACGCCCTTCTGATTCGGTTGCTCAGTCTGTTGGGGTGGCCAGCTCTAGGAAGAGTCTTGGTAGTTCTAAACTTCTTCCATTTAAGAATTATTGAGACCACTGTGTTCTCGGGGACTTTCAATGCTGCAGAAATGTTTTGGTACCCTTCCCCAGATCAGTGCCTCGACACAATGCAGTCTCTGAGCTCTATGGACAATTCCTTCAACCTCATGGCTTGGTTTTTGCTCTGACATGCACTGTTGACTGTGAGACCCTATATAGACAAGTGTGTTCCTTTCCAAATCATGTCCAATCAATTGAATTGACCACAGGTGTACTCCAATCAAGTTTAGAAACATCTCAAGGATGATCAATGGAAACAGGATGCACCTGAGCTCAATTTCAAGTCTCATGTCTGAAGACTTCAGTATATTAGGCTTCTATTTTTCATTTTTAAATCATTTGCAACCATTTCTAAAAACCTGTTTTTGCTTTGTTATTATGGAGTACTGTGTTTAGATTGATGAGATTTTTATTTTAATACATTTTAGAACAAGGCTGTAACGTAACAAAATGTGGAAAAAATCAAGGGGTCTGAATACTTTCCGAATACACTGTATCACTCAAAAAAGTGTTATGAGTGAGTACACCACAAACATATTTTCAGTGTGTTGATGCATCCTCCTCCCAATACAGCCCCTTCCAACACCACGGGTAGAGGAAGGGTATCCATCTGCAAAAGTGAAGTTTTGCTTTGATGTCATATCAACTCATATTGTTGCTAGGTAGCTACCTACCTACCTTAGCTATTGTACAAGCATGTCTTTTTATGCTCTTGTAGGAAACAATCACTACCTTATTGCTCATTACAAATGTTCTATAACTGGGCTAATAACTCACTGACTAGCAAAGGATATGAACAACATGTGCACATGTGGCTACATGCAGCTCTTCCTTTGATCTCAAAACAAGGCATCAACTCACGAACACAGCTCTAAACACAGTCAAGGTCAAAGTAGATGGCACAGATCCATATATGGCAATGGTCTATTTGCATATAGGCCTACTGCAGCTGTGATTGGTTATGCCGCACCGGTCTGTGTAGAGTAAGGGCTAAGACGTGAAGAATAGAATCCTACTTCAATGCATTCTGTCTACAACAACATTTCCTGCTTAGTTCGTTTTGTTTCAGCATGTTGCATTGAAAATGGCTAATATTGCATTGATTCGATCACAGTTGCCACAGTAAAGGGAAGCGTTGATAGAGTTGTCGTGTCTTTGGCTATGCCGGATTAAGTGATATGACATGCTATTCTATAAAATCCTTTCTCCGTAATAACTATTACCTGATTGAGCTAATCATGTAAATGTAATTAACTAGAAAGTCGGGGCACCACGAAATAATATTTATAGAGCTGTTATCTTCCGAATAAACTCTTAAAGACCTAGTAATATTTTACATCAATAGCAGTCAATATTAATTGTCACCTTAATTCACTCTCATCTAAAAGTTGTAAATTCTTGGTTATCTTCACGAATCCTGGCTAACAAGTTGAATCAGCAATCCAAAATTGGGTTTAATTATTTATTTACTAAATACCTAACTAATCACACAGAATTACATATACACAGAATGAATCATACCTTGATTACAAATTACGTCATAAAGGAAAACGTCCCTAGCGGACGGAACAGATATGACAGCTGGTTACACAAAAGAAAAGGGGCCTGGGTTTGAGTGAAAGAGTGGGAAGACTGAAGACAAAGGGAGAAGCGATGTCTCTATCRTAAATACAGTATCTTATGCATTCTAAATTACCGCCCATTTGGAAAAGGAAAATGCAATAAATATTTACTCTGAGCTGCGCTTCGGTAGGTTGGTGGTAGATGGAAGGCCGTGTGGCCCAACCGAGTCCTTTGTCCTTTGAAGAATGTCTCTGCTGGTCAATTGGATACGTTGTAGTAACGTCGTTGTGTGGTAGACGGAATACTCTGTCTGTCCTATCCTAATTTACGTTTGCAGCTGCTGTTGCTAACTCAACGTCGAGGAGGTATCACTTCTATAGTGAATAAGAGTTCAAAGTTCATACCATTTGCAACCAAAGCTCACGCTGAGGTTGGCTTAGTTCTGTAGTTGACATGTTAGTCACTTTTAACGCAGAGGCTGCAGACCTCAGGTACTTGGAACAGGAAGGTTACATTTTCGTCAAGGGTTTAAATAGTGGAGGGGGAAAAGGGGTGTGTTTCATAATTTACAACCTATGTCTCTTCACGTGGGCGGGCCACTGAGTCGGGCCTAATTCACTCATGAAAACCCAATTCTCACATTTTAGAAGCTAAAATCACATTTCATCCCATCACGAATAATTTCATATTCAAACATTTCAATTGAACAACAATTCCATGTGAATCCGATACCTCTGATGTGTAGACTTTCCACTGTAGAGTTTGTCATCCTATCATTGATGAGAATGTCTCAGATGACAACCGAACTGACATAATATACATTAAGTACCACCGCATATGTTCAATTGGTCGGATTACCAGAATATAGTTCATTTCCCCCCACCTTTCTGATGTTCCCAGAATCTCTATGTTGACAAAGGGGTTTTCAAATTTCACATCAGTAGGGTAGAGAGAGGGAAAAAGGGGTGAAGAGGTATTTATGACTGTCATAAACCTACCCCCAGGCCCACGTCATGACAGTGTTAACAGAAAAACTTCAGAAAATTGAGTGAAGTTCAATCTTGTGCTTCTCTCCGTGGGCTGATATTTCTTCTGTGAACTGTGCGCCAGTCCCGGGGAGCTGTGTGGAAGTCGTGCAGCTTAGAGGGAACATTGCCCTAGAGTGTCACCAGCGTGTGCCATTACACGTGCAATGTCTAAGAATGTCGCTGGGAGCAAGTGTAGTTTTGAGGATGTCAGCAATCCCACCATGGTCGATCTGTCTGAGACGTTTGGCTGATCTTGATTTTTGGACCTTTCCTTTTGAAAACCCCAAAGATGAGTGAGTTTGTAGGACTACTGAAGGAAGAGAGGGCCCCTACAGTTGACACTTCACTGTCTAAGAAGCAGGTGATTGCTGAACAGAGTAAAGATGTTTCCCTCTCCCCTGTTTTTATGGAGATACAGTACCAGTCAAAGGTTTAGACACCCTCCATACATTTTCCTTGACACCCAAAAGTACTCGTTACATTTTGAATGCTTAGCAGGACAGGAAAATTGTCCAATTCACGCACTTATCAAGAGAAAATCCCTTGTCATCCCTGATGCCTCTGATCTGGCAGACTGACTAAACACAAATGCTTTGTTTGTAAATCATGTCTGAGTGTTGGAGTGTGCCTCTGGCTGATCGTAAATGATAAAAACAAGAAAATAGTGCCTTCTGGTTTGCTTTATGGAAGGAATTTGAAACGATTTATACCTGTACATTTACTTTTGATACTTAAGTATATTTAAAACCAAATACTTTTATTTAAGTAGTATTTTACTTAGTTGTGATATAAACCTTAACAAATAATATAGGCCTATGGTCTGGGCTACATGAGGTGTGCAACTATGATTTGAAATAGTCGCAAAAAGCATGCACTGTTTGCCTTAAGCTGGGCATCATTCACAAGTGATAATATATAATTCACAAGTGATAGGCTAATATTGTCACCATCACACTATTATTGATTGAATCTTGTCTTTACATAGTAAAAGGTAGGTGCAGGGAGTCAGGAAGCAGGTGCAGTTTTAATGATAACGAACATGGAACGAATACAAAACGAGAAGCGTCTAACAAGGAAACATAAACAATACTACCTGATGACTAACAGAACAGAGTGCTAGATAAAGGGGAGGTAATCAAGGGAGTAATGAAGTCCAGGTGTGACTGATGATTTTTTTTTAAATGCTTAACTAGGCAAGTCAGTTAAGAACAAATCCATATTTACGATGACGGCCTAGCCCGGGCCAAACCCGGACGACACTGGGCCAATTGTGCGCCACCCTATGGGACTCCCAATCACAGACAGATGTTATGCAGCGTGGATTCAAACCAGGTACTGCAGTGACACCTCTTGCACTGAGATGCAGTGTCTTAGACCGCTGCGCCACTCGGGAGCCCAATGATGAGATGCAGGTGTGTGTAAAGTTGGGTTGCCAGGATGGGTGGTTAGTAGACCGGTGATGTCGCGCGAGGGAGTGGACTTGACACATGCTAAATAATATGTGTGAAATTTGTTTTGATTTAGAATGGAACCATTATCATACACCTGTCTCGAAACAGGGACAGCGGGAAAATATACTATTCACTTAAATAGCGACTGGAGGACGCTTTTCCGTGGTTCATTTTCATGCCAGCCAGGTAGGCTATGTCGTGGAAATTATCACTAAGGACACGAAAGTCAAATTGAAATGACCATATCTTTATTCGCACCAGCGGAGAGATTACAGACAAACAGCACAAGTTAGTCAGAAGCTCTGAAAAAGTACATCCCCCTCACCATATTTACACCATCACAACAACAAGTTACACAAGAGTAAGTAAGCACAAATTTCACACATGTTATGTCCACTCCCCGGCTCTGGCACTCGAGTTCACCGGTCTACTAACAGGGCCTGGCAGCCCCTCTTTCTCAGCCGCAACCACAGAGTCTGGGCATTCAGCCAATTTTCCACTTCTGCTGAGCGGTCACCCTGTGAGCAAACCTCAAGCATCATGTCTGTTAACAACAGGAAACTCTACGTATACAACAAGTCAAACATGCATGCTAAAATGTGAGAACAGAGAGACACAGTTAAATCCAACAACAGCTATACTCCTGTTTTAATGAGAAGCAATGTGCTTCATGTTAGGGAAGTTGCTACATAAATATAGTAGGTCTAGCCTATAGAAAGCTGATGGGACCCTCTTTTTCATGGGCTCTCATTAAGTTTTAGATTAGATTTTCGATGACATTTGCATTGATGTCAGAGTGATTAGAGGGATAATAGTGTGGAGTACCAGGCAGTGAGCAAGTTTGGTAGGCTATTAATGACCATCAGCAGCATCAGAGCTTGGAGAAGCCTAATTACCGTGACTAAACAGTCACATGGAATTTGACTGCCCGCCATGACTCGCCTGTGTGGCGGTAATACGGTCACCATAAGCAATGGTGTAAAGTACTTAAGTAAAAATACAACTTATGTTTTTTTGGGGGGTATCTGTACTTTACTATTTATATTTTTGACAACTTTTTATTTTACTCCACTACATTCCTAAAGAAAATAATGTACTTTTAACTCCATACATTTTATCTGGCACCCAAAAGTACTCCTTACAATTTGAACGCTTAACAGGACAGGAAAATTGTCAAATTTATGACCTTATCAAGAGAACATCCCTGCTCATCCCTACTGCCTCTGACTTGGTGGACTCACTAAACACATATGCTTCATTTGTAAATTATGTCTGAGTGTTGGAGTTTGCCCCTGGCTATCCATAAAATAAAAAACAAGAAAATTGTGCCGTCTGGTTTGCCTAATATAAGGAATTTGAAATTATTTATACTTTTACTTTTGATACTTAAGTATATTTAAAATGAAATACTTTTAGACTTTTACTCAAGTAGTATTTTTGCTGGGTGACTCACTTTTACTTGAGTCATTTTCTGTTAAGGTATCTTTACTTTTACTCAAGTATGACAATTGGGTACTTTTGGGTACCACTGACCATTACAGCCCTAAGCATACTTATCATTCCTGGTCTTCTGTGTTGGAGTTGTGTGCTGGTGAATATTAAATCCTGTGTTGTGTGGAGAAAAAGGGGTTCACACTAAACTGTGACATACTGTACATGCATAAAATATATATTCTACTATGAACTTAGTAAGCAAAGTAAGGTCTTGTACAAATGAATCATTAACCAAAAACACAATTCTTCTTTATGCATAACAAATTGTTTATCCGCCCTTGTTCCTTTCTCTGATGTTTATTTTATTAACTTTTATTTAATCAGGGGAGCCCAATTGAGACCAGGGTCTCATTTCCAATGGTGCCCTGAGGACATGAAATACCAAATAAAACTACAAGATACAAAAACAAGTTAATTGTATTAAAACATCACAGGCATCATAAACAAGTTATTTAAGTCAATCAATCAAAACAATTGCACACCTCAGTGAACTCATTCATCACCAGGGTTTTAAAATGCCCTCGTGGCACCAGGAAATCCAAATGTAATTCATTTTGTAAGTGATTCCAAAAATGTGGAGCGTGAAAACTAAAAGCGGATTTATCTAATTCCGTGGAGAACCGAGGAATTTGAAGAGTTCAGCCGTTACAGAAACACCCACCAACCAAGGACCAAGCAGAGTGGTAAAGGACAGCAGCGGCAGAAGACACAGGATTCATGAACTTGGGAGGAGATTCTGGACGGCAAAGGACCCTGGACTCAGCCAGGGGAATATCGCCGTCCCAGGGCAGAGTTGGAGGCAGCGAAGGTAGAGAGGCGCTGGTATGAGGAGGCAGCATGGTGACGCGGTTGGAAGCCCGAGAGTCAGCCCCAAAAATGTATTGGGGGGGCACATGGGGAGTATGGCATGTATCACTCAGCCCTCTCTATCATGAATCCCTCAGCCCTCTCTATCATGTATGACTCAGCCCTCTCTATCATGTATCACTCAGCCCTCTCTATCATGTATCACTCAGCCCTCTCTATCATGAATCACTCAGCCCTCTCTCATCATGTATGATCAGCCCCTCTATATCATGTATCACCGCCTTCTCATCATGCGTATCACTCCGCTTCTAATCATGTATCACTCAGCCTCTCTATCATGTATCCTCAGCCCTCTAATCTATGTTATTATCAGCCCCTTCTATCTATGTATCCTCAGCCCTCTCATTCATGTATGAACTCAGCCTCTCTATCATGTAGGCTCAGACCGCCTCTCTATCATGTATCATCCCCTAGCTCTCATAGTCATTTGAACTCAGCCTCTCTATCAGTTATCACTCGCCCTCTTACATGACGATCGCGTTATCATCTACGCCCCCCTCTCTATCATTGTGATCATCAGCCCTCTCTATCATGATATCAACTCGTGCCTTTCTGATCATGTAACTCAGCCCTCTTTCATGTTGACAGCCTCTCTATCTGATCACTCAGCCCCCATCATGTTACTCATGTACCTCCGTATCATGCGTATCTCATCATGTCCCTCACTCTATCAGTATATCAGCCCTCTCTATACATCTGATCACTCAGCCCTCTCATATGTTCACTCAGCCCTTCTTCATGTATACTCAGGCCCTCTCTTTATCGATGTTCGATCATCGCCTCTCTATGTCATCAGTTTATCACTCAAGCTACCTCTATATGTATCACTACAGCCCTCGTCGTATACCTGTACTGACCAGCATGCTCTATCATGTAATACTCAGGCTCTCGTTATGTTGACATTAGCCCAGCTATCTGTACTCACTCTATAGTATTGCTAATTACCTCAGCTCTTATCATGTTATGACTCAGCTCTCTGTCGACCTCTATCTCTTAGACACTTCCTATATTGTAGAAGGTTCTCATCTTGTACTCGTTGTCTATGTATGCTCGTTACACTTCAGTCGTAGTTTCATACGTTCAGTTTCCCTCCTCAGTTTAATTTACTTGTTGTCTTACCGCCTCTTGCTGTCAGTTCCTTGGAAACATTACCAGTGCATTCATAAGATTAATTGTTTTTTTAATATTTAACTAAGTCAAGTCGTCAGAAAATTCTTATTTACAATGACCAGCCTACCCCGGGCCAAATTGCTGGCGCGCCCTATTGGAACTCGCAATCAGGCCAGATGTGCATGCACCACTGCGCCCCGGAGCTAAATAGCCATCCTTTTCTCCTACAGGTGCTCTAACTTTTAATCCATTGAGCCCACATGGCGATACTGTGGATATTTAATAACACCAGTTCTGACTTTAACTCCCTAAGACCAGGGCGTTTTTGTATCCTGGGAAGATTAATTGCATTACCCGTTCCAAAACATCATTGGAGAGAAGGTTTAGAGGGGGTGGGACTTTGGCTTTCTCATCAAATGGGTTTGGTAAGAAGAGGAAGGAGCGAGCGAGTAATGGCAATTGAAATCATTGTCTGTCTACAACTGAGGTTGTAGGCTGTCCTACTGGTTTCCTGTCAACTGCGAGGTTAGGCTGTCCAATGGGTTTTTTCTCACACTGGACGTTAGGATCTGTCCAATGGTTTCCTTCAACGTAGATCGTTAGGGCTGTCTAATGGGTTTCCTTCACTGAGGTTTAGGCTGTCCAATGGGTTTCTCTCACCTGGACCGTTAGGGTCTGTCCAATGGTTTCCTTCAACCTGAGGTGTTTAGGCTCTGTCCAATGGGTTTCCTTCAACTGAGGTGTTAGGGCCTGTACCAATGGGTTTACTTCAACTGAGGTGTTAGGGGCTGTCTCAATTGGGTTTTCCTCACTGAGACGTTAGGCTCTGTCCAATGGGTTTACTTCAACTGAGACGTTTAGGCCTGTCAAGGGTTTCCTTCAACTGAGACGTTAGGCTGTCCAATGGGTTTACTTCACTGAGACGTTAGGATGCTGTCCAATGGGTTTCCTTCACTGAGACGTTTAGGCTACCTCTGGTGGTGAAAGGTGTATATGTGCAATGTCCTCTATGATAATGATCCATGACAGCAATATATTTATTAGTTTTCTTTTCCATTTATGAGAATCATATAAAGGATTTAAAACAACAAACTGCAGGAATACAGTACAATAGTAACAATAAACAACAAGAAATGTCAAGCAAACTCAACCAAACCAATGTCACTACAGTCTCAAGACATTAAAGAACATACATTACAAAAAGACAATCAATCTGATTAAAGGTCTTATATATATAATATTCACTGAGTGTATAAAACATTAATAACACCTTCCTAATATAGAGATATTAAATGGAATCATATATAATGGAATGATTATAATTGGGGAATCATTGTTCTTCCTCTGTCAACCATGGTTTACCTGGAAAGAAACATGTGCCGTCATCATTCGCTCTGCACGAAACAAGCGCTTCAGCAGGCAAGGATATTGCTGCAGTAAGATTGCAACCTAAATCAATCATTTATCGGAATCCTCAAGAACTTCAAAAGGATGAGTGGTTAAATTGTTGTGAAGAAGGCTTCAGGGCGTTCACTAAGAAAAGTCCAAGCAAGCGCCAGGACGTCTCCTAAAGTTGCATTCCGCTGGCGGGGATCGGCGGCACCCACCGGTACAGAGCTTGCTCAGGAATGGCAAAGCAGGCAGGTGTGAGTTGGCATCTGCAAGCATAGTGAAAAGGCTTTTGGAGGATGGACTGGTGTTCAAGAAGGGCACAAAAGAAAGCCCTTCTCTCCAGAAAAACATCAGGAGACAGACTGATAATTCGCAAAAAGGTACAGGATTGGACCTGCTCGAGGACAGGGTTAAAGTCCATTTTCTCTAATCCCCTTTCCGATTGTTGGAAAGCATCCGGAAAAAAAGCTTGTCCGGAAAAAGACAAGGAGAGCTCTACCAGTCAAGTCCTGTGTCATGCCAACAGTAAAGCACCCCATGAGACCCTTCATCGTGTGGGGTTGCTTCTCAGCCAAGGGAGTGGGCTCACTAACAATTTTGCCTAAGAACACAGCCATGAATAAAGAATGGTACCAACACATCCTCCGAGAGGAACTTCTCGCGAAAGCCATCGCAGGAACAGTTTGGTGACGAAACACGGCCCTTTTCCAGCCATGGATGGAGCACCTTGCCATAATAGGCAAAAGGTGATAACCTAAGTGGCTTCGGGAACAAAACATCGATATTTGGGTCCATGGCCAGAAACTCCCCAGATACCTTAATCCCATTGGGAAACTTGGTGGTCAATCCTCAAGAAGGTGGGTGGAACAAACAAAACCTCAAACCAATTCTGACCAAACTCCAAGCATTGACTATGCAAGAATGGCTGCCATCAGTCAGGATCGTGGGCCCAGAGTTGAATTGACCAACATGCCGGGCGGATTGCAGAGGTCTTGATAAAAGAAAGGGTCAACACATGCAACCTTATTGACTCTTTTGCATCAACTTCCCAGTAATTTGTCAATAAAGAGCCTGACACTTTTGAAATGGCATTGTGAATTAATAACAGTATTCCATAGTAACAATCCTGACAAAAATATCCAACAGAACACTAAAAGCAGCAAACTTTTGTGAAAATATAATACTTGTGTCATTCTCAGAACTTTCTGGCACAGACTATAATGCAAGAGAGAAGAGGTGTTTCAATAATGTTTTTGTACCCTCAAAGTGTATTTTTTCATTAAACAAAGACAATTAATAAAACGGTACTTACTGTATTTGTCGAACCTGTAGTGAATATAAAACCCAACTATCATTGACCTGACAACTGTAAAAAACCCATTTCAGGTCCTGCGCCAAAGTGCATGAAAGGTGAGTAAAAACTTCTTTCTAGAACACCAGAGAAAGTAGAGATGATACAGAAGCTTTAATTGTCACTTTGAACTCATTGCTGGACAGCATTAGGCCAGAGGATTTGTTCTGATTGAATAGAATGCCAGATTAAGAATACAATATCTGAGTCTCAGTCCGTTACTGCCTCTCTTTGTCAAACTCCCTTTTTTAACAGAATGACATGAATGACAGGGGGGATGTTCTCAATTGCATAATTCCTCAAAGTCCTCCCTCTCCTCGTCTCCTTCTCGAGAGAGAGAGAGAGACCATTGGGAGGAGAAGGTCAGAGGGAAGCGAAGGAGACGGGGAGAGTGGGTGCGAGGAGTATGCAATTGAGATGCACCTCTTCCAGTTTACGTGTGAAGTTTAGAAAATGAGAATGTTTTTTGGGAGGAAATGATTACTTCTGGGGTAAAAACCTCCCGGTCATGAAGGTCTAAAAATTAAGATAAAATTTATAAATGGACCTATAATATCTTAAAAATTACTGCCCTTTTTCCTGGCCCAGAAAATGGATCTCAACAAACAAATCAGTCCCCAAAAATCTGTTTGGCCCTCAGCCAAAAGTTTGCCCATGCCCTGCTTTAGAACACATTCTAAGAGTTTATGAATGGATGCTCTGTGACTTTAGAACACATTCTAGAGAGTTTACGAAATGGATCTCTGTGCACTTAGAAACACATTCTAGAGTTTAGAATGGATCTCTGTGACTTTAGAGACACATTCTAGTAGTTTAGAATGGTCTCTGTGAACTTTTAGAACACATTCGAGCAATTTAGATGTAAATTTCTGTGGATGACCGGTCCTGTTTCCATCTGAGACTTGGCCTTCTTCTTCGAGCAGCGGATGTTGTTCAGAAAACTCCTCACAGCCCCCAGGCCTGGCAGCCCTGTGGCAGGAGTATTTAGGCAGCGTTGATCCGCCACCAACTGGAGCGTCCCGGGGTAACTGCACTCAGCCCAGCCAGGTTCAGACATCCACAGTTCCCTTATTGTAGAAGGATGGGGATAAAAATGGATGTCGGATTCTTACCAATTCATGTTTTAATATTTTTAATTCCATTAAGGGTTATGGAAGTATTCAAGAATGGACTTATCGGGGGACCTACAGGAAAAAGGGCGCCAAAACAGCCCCCATTACCATCGACGGGGCTGTAGGTGGAGCGGCGTGAGAGTTTAAAGGTTCAATTGGTTCACATCACCAACTACCTATCATGGTCCAACCACACAAGACAGCTGTGTGGCACGACACCTTTTCCCCTCAGCAGACTGGAAAGCATTGGCAGGGTCTACACAATCCTCAAAAATTTCTAAAACAGCTTGCACCATCGAGAGCATCGTGACCGGTTGCATCACCGCCTGTATGCAACTGCTCGGCATCTTGAACGTAAAGTCTAACACAGAGGGTATGCAGTTGGCCCATAACCATAATAGGGGCCAAGCTCCTGCAATCCAGGACCTATGTACAGAGCCGAAGGCAAAAATTTGTCAATGACTCCAGTTACCCAAGTCATAGACTGCCCCCCCCCTCTCGAAATCCTTCTCTCTCCCCCCCCTGGCATAGGGTCAATGCTGAGGTTGTCAAGAAAATTGTGGGGTTTTTGTTTGCACCACCTCTTAGAGGGATTGAACCACAAGTTTCCCCAATGGGAATTAAGGTCGGGGATTTCCTGGCCATGGACCCCAAAATATCGACTGTTTTGTTCCCCGAGCCACTTAGTTATCACTTTTGCATTAATGGCAAGGTGCTCCATCATGCTGGAAAAGGGCCGTGTTCGTCACCAAACTGTCCTGATGTTGGGAAAGAAAGTTCCTTCTCGGAGGATGTGTTGTAACCCATCTTTATTCATGGCTGTGTTCTTAGGCAAAATTGTTAGTGAGCCACTCCCTGGCTGAGAAGCAACCCCACACATGAAATGGTCCTCAGGATGCCTTATACTGTGGAGACACAGGACTGATGGTAGAGCCTCTCCTTGCTCTTTTCCGGACCAAGCCTTTTTTCCGGATGCTCCAAAACAATCGGAAATGGGCGGATTCGCAGAGAAAATGACTTTACCCTGTCTCAAGCAAGTCCATCCCTTTCCTTTTGCCAGATATCAGTCTGTCCCTATGTTTTTCCCTGGAGAGAAGTGGCTTCTTCTTTGCGCCCTTCTTGACACCAGGGGCCCCCTGCTCAAAAGCCTTTCACTATGCTGCAGCAGTGCACTCACACCTGCCTGCTGCCAATTCCTGAAGCAAGCTCTGTACGTGGTCCGATCCCGCAGCTGAATCAACTTTAGGGACGGTCCTGGCGCTTGCTGGACTTTCTTGTGCCGCCCTGAGCCCCCCCTTCTTCACACAATTTAACCACTCTCCTTGAAGTTCTTGAATGATCCGATAGATGATTGATTTTAGGTGCAATCTGTACTGGCAGCAAATATCCTTGCCTGTGAATGCTCTTTTTGTGCAGAGCCATGATGACGGCACATGTTTCTTTCCAGTTTAACCATGGTTGATCAGAGGAAGACAATGATTCCAATAATTAATATTCCATATATATGATTCCAATTTAATATCTCTATATTAGAAGGTGTTATTAATGTTTTATACACTCAGTGAAGATGTATATATATAAGACCTTTAATCAGATTGATTGTTTTTTAAATGTATGGTTTCTTTATGCTGTCTTAAAGAATGTAGTAGAGACTTGGTTTGGTTTGAGTTGCCTTTGACATTCCTTGTTGGTTTTAATTTGTTTACTAATGTATCCTGTATTTTCCCTGCAGTTTGTTTGTTAAATGTTATAATGATGTTCTCATAAATGAAAAGAAAACTAGATAAAGTAATATTGTG
>NW_019943630.1:0-5752 GCF_002910315.2 Salvelinus sp. IW2-2015 | reverse complement strand
GTCAGCTGGTCCTTTTATGGCAGGGCTGAAATGCAGTGGACATGTTTTTGGGGGATTCAGTTCATTTGCATGGCAAAGAGGGACTTTGCAATTAATTGCAATTCATCTGATCACTCTTCATAACATTCTGGAGTATATGCAAATTGCCATCATACAAACTGAGGCAGCAGACTTTGTGAAAATTAATATTTGTGTCATTCTCAAAACTTTTGGCCATGACTGTACATCAATGATGTCGCTCTTACTGCTGGTGATTATCTGATCCACCTCTACGCAGACGACACCATTCTGTATACTTCTGGCACTTCTTTGGACACTGTTAACAAACCTCCAGACGAYCTTCAATGCCATACAACTCTCCTTCCGTGTCCTCCAACTGCTCTTAAATGCGGGTAAAACTAAATGCATGCTCTTCAATCGATCACTGCCCGCATCTGCCCACCCGTCTAGCATCACTACTCTGGACGGTTCTGACTTAGAATATGTGGACAACTACAAATACCAAGGCGTCTGGTTAGACTGTAAACTCTCCTTCCAGACTCACATATCTCCCTCACTAACTTTAAGCATCAGCTGTCAGAGCAGCTTACAGATCATTGCACCTGTACATAGCCCATCTGTAAATAGCCCACCCAACTACCTCATCCCCATGTTATTCTTTCTTGCTCCTTTGCTCCCCAGTATCTCTACTTGCACATTCATCTTCTGCACATCTATCACTCCAGTGTTTAATTGCTAAATTGTAATTATTTCGCCACTATGGCCTATTTATTGCCTTACCTTCCTAATCTTACTTCATTTGCATATACTGTATATAGACTTTTCTATTGTGTTATTGACTGTACGTTTGTTTATTCCATGTGTAACTCTGTGTTGTTGTATGTGTCAAACTGCTTTGCTTTATCTTGGCCAGGTCGCAGTTGTAAATGAGATCTTGTTCTCAACTAGACTACCTGGATAAATAAAGGTGAAATACATATTTTAATTGAGTGGGGTGTCGTTTGAGATTGAGGGGCCTTTTGTGGCGTTTATTGMCTCACACAGGAGTACATGGAAAGAGAGGGAAAGGAGAGCGATCTGAATCAACACTTAAACCACATTGAAACTGTGTAAATGATAAATGTATGTCCATTATGGTCTCGTCACTCTGTCCAGCTTGCTAACTTCCATCAAAAGCTACACACTCAGGGAGCAATTTTTGCTAAATTTGATGCCGAGGAAACGTAATCAATTGTATTTGACCTTGGTGAAGAGCGAATGCGGCCACAGGGGAAATGAGTTCGACACCCCTGAGCTGCAGGCTGGAATTGAGGAATATAAGGAGTGAAATTCCATCTATGGCCACTAGATGGAACTAGACAGTATTTTGTTCTGCCACTGTAGTCTAGGAGTTTAACTACACAGGGTCTAGGGAGTTTAACTACACAGAGATTTGGACAAACTTTCATCTCATTATTTGAATGCATGATAATGATACTGATCTTGTTTAATTGATTATAAACATTATACAGTAAGTGTATTATCCATGGGTGTACTAACTGCTGGTGACGTTTAGTCTACTTTGGGTGTATTATACACATTATACAGTAAGTGTATTATACACATTATACAGTAAGTGTATTATACACATTATACAGTAAGTGTATTATACAGTAAGTGTATTATACACATTATACAGTAAGTGTATTTATACAGTAAGTGTATTATACACATTATACAGTAAGTGTATTATACAGTAAGTGTATTATACACATTATACAGTAAGTGTATTATACACATTATACAGTAATTGTATTATACAGTAAGTGTATTATACACATTATACAGTAAGTTTATTATACAGTAAGTGTATTATACACATTATACAGTAAGTGTATTATACAGTAAGTGTATTATACACATTATACAGTAAGTGTATTATACAGTAAGTGTATTATACACATTATACAGTAAGTTATATACAGTAAGTTATTATTCACATTATACAGTAAGTGTATTATACAGTAAGTGTATTATACAGTAAGTGTATTATCCATGGGTGTTACTAATTGCCGGTGACGTGTAGTCTACTTTGGAAAGTACTGTGGAAGAACATGGCGGCTGTGTTCTCTAACTAGGAACAACACAACTCCATCGCCTTGACTGGCGGTTGTTGAGGAACATACAGCATGGTATTCGTTGTCGGGTTGGAGACAGGACGTCCAAAATCACTTCAGTAGTGGTATTTCACGTGTCAAAAAAAAAGACTTTCATCCCACGAAGCCATACTTAGAAACCTTAAAGTGTTCAATAAAGTCTGTTTTTTAAGTGTTTAAACACACTTCATCTGTGGTGTTAAAATAAGTCCCTGCTGTAACGCTTCCTTTATCCCACTCTCCCTCTTCTCCCTCTTTGGTCTCTCTCTCGCTCCCTTTCATTCTTTCTCTACCTCTCTTCCTCCCTGCCGGGTAGCAAGCAGGGGGCCAATCACGTCAGGAGACACTGGGAAAGTTTTGCAGTGTGTGTGTGTGCGCGCGCTTTGTCGACGGGGCTTGGTTGGATTGAATTAACAATGCAATGAGGGTGAGAAACAGGGAGGGACAGTCTACAGAGAAAAGAGAGAGAAGAGAAGTGTGTTAGGGAGAGAGAGTGTTAGGGAGGGAGAGAGAGTGAGAGAGAGAGAGTGTTAGGGAGGGAGAGGGCGAGACTTGTTTAGTGATGAAAGCCAATAGAAAGTCTGCTGGGTGATAACATCCACATCGGGGTGATGGAGAGGAGCCAGAACACAGACTTGAAACACAGAGACACACAGCGAGAGAGAGAGAGACCCTAACCACAGGAACTCAGGCTGTCCATGGGCATCCATACAGCTACCTCACCAGGACCCCGAAGGAGTAGCGGACTGACCGAGGTAGAGACCAGCTTAACAAACCACCAAAAAAGCCCAGCATAGAAACCAGGATCTGACAGAAGAGCTGAAAAACCTTTAAACTGACCACCAAAACAGAGGAGCCAACCGATGAGTGGACTGACCACCAAACAGAGGAGCCAACCGATGAGTGGACTGACCAACGAATAGAGGAGCCAACCGATGAGTGGACTGACCAACGAATAGAGGAGCCAACCGATGAGTGGACTGACCAACGAATAGACCACCTCAACCCCTGACCTCTGTCTCAGCTGGAATACTTACCTAACGCAGAGACAGACCGGGACACAGAGAGAGGAGAGGACGCGTTGGACACCTGAAACAAGAGGTAAACTGACCTAACGCAGAGACAGACCGGGACACAGAGAGAGAGAGAGAGAGGACGCGTTGGACACCTGAAACAAAGGTAAAACGACCTAACGCAGAGACAGACCGGGACACAGAGAGGACGCTTTGGACACCTGAAACAAGAGGTAAACTGACCTAACGCAGAGACAGACCGGGACACAGAGAGAGGACGCTTTGGACACCTGAAACAAGAGGTAAACTGACCTAACGCAGAGACAGACCTGGACACAGAGAGGACGCTTTGGACACCTGAAACAAGAGGTAAACTGACCTACGCAGAGACAGACCTGGACACAGAGAGAGAGCGCTTTGGACACCTGAAACAAGAGGTAAACTGACCTAACGCAGAGACAGACCGGGACACAGAGAGAGGACGCGTTGGACACCTGAAACAAGAGGTAAACTGACCTAACGCAGAGACAGACCTGGACACAGAGAGAGGACGCGTTGGACACCTGAAACAAGAGGTAAACTGACCTAACGCAGAGACAGACCTGGACACAGAGAGAGAGGACGCTTTGGACACCTGAAACAAGAGGTAAACTGACCCGACACATTCTATCCTTACAGACAAGAGGTCAACTGACCCGGCACATTCTATCCTTACAGACAAGAGGTCAACTGACCCGGCACATTCTATCCTTACAGACAAGAGGTCAACTGACCCGGACACATTCTATCCTTACAGACAAGAGGTCAACTGACCCGACACATTCTATCCTTACAGACAAGAGGTCAACTGACCCGACACATTCAAACCTTACAGACAAGAGGTCAACTGACCCGACACATTCAAACCTTACAGACAAGAGGTCAACTGACCCGACACATTCAAACCTTACAGACAGAACCACCCTGAGAATAGAGTACCAATGTACTCCTTAACTCATGGGCTGTTAATCCAGTTGTACCAATCATCATCACTTAGACAGGCTCTGGCCACAGTTTACTGTAAATGGTACAGACATATTAGATAAGACGTTAACATCATCTCTGGTGTTGATATGGTGTTAATATGATCAGCTGTGATGTTGTACTCCAGTACCCCTTGTAGATGACTAGAGACTTATCTAGAGACTTATCTAGAGACTTATCTAGAGACTTATCTAGAGACTTATCTAGAGACTTATCTAGTGACTTATCTAGTGACTTATCTAGAGACTTATCTAGAGACTTATCTAGAGACTTATCTAGTGACTTATCTAGTGACTTATCTAGTGCCTTATCTAGAGACTTTAATTTATTTACATCACGGAAATGAGAGAACTTACCCTCATCCTAATTCACACAACATTATTCATTAAATGATTGATGTTTTTAAGGGACATTTTAATTCATAACCAACAGAGTAGCAGTAGGGGAGAGGGGGTGAAGTTGAGCCAGCCTTGTTTCTAGGAAACCGTACACAAAATTAATAATTTGACCAAATATGTAGGAAGAGGTCATCATTTCATGGAGTCCGTGAAGGATGAAACCACATGGAAAAAGTGACCAGCAAGTAAGTAACAAAAATAACAGATTTTCACCAAGTCAAATTAATTTCTTGTGTTAGAGGTTTCACTATTGCATGTATCTAAACCAAAGTAGATCATTTTAACATTGTTATAAACATCAGTAGGGGGTCTCTATTAGCTTCAATATGAGGTCCTAAATCTAGTATGAAAGTGTATCCTTGTAGCTCTGTAGACTAATATAGTCAACATGTTTGCCTTGGGGTAAGTTGAGCCAATGTCACATTGAGCAAATGTGTTTTTTTCCCCTAGGGGTAATGCAAAGCATTATCGCTGAGATATGAGGTATCAACAGGGCCTAGACTGTGATTGTGTTGGAGAACTAAAGATAGACATGGGTTTAAAAGGTAGTGGTAATATTTAATTACTTACCTCGTCCCGTGCCAAGAGACCACTTTTTTTTGTTTTCAAAAATGTAATGTTTACATTGTTTAAGTTATTTGTTGTTTTATTAAACCTTTATTTAACTAGGCAAGTCAGTTCAGAACCAATTCTTATTTTTTAACGACGGCCTACCAGAAGGAAAAAAGGCCTACTGCGGGAACGAGGGCTGGGATTAAAAATAAAAATATAGGACAACACACACATCCCAACAAGAAAGACACCAACACGACGTAAAGACAGACCTAAGACAACAGCATAACATGGCAGAAGAGAGACACCACGACATAGCATGGCAGAAGAGACACCACGAACATAAAGACAGACCTAAGACAAACAACATAGCATGGCAGAAGAGAGACAACACAACATAAAGACAGCCTAAGACAAACAACATAACATGGCAGAAGAGAGACACAAGACATAAGACAGAACCTAAGACAACAACATAAAACATGGCAGAAGAGGAGACACACGAAATAGACAGACCTAAGACAACAACATAACATGGCAGAAGAAGACAAACAACATAAAGACAGAACCTAAGACAACAACATAACATGGCAGAAGAGAGACAACACAACATAAAGCAAACCGCTAGACC
>NW_019943629.1:101633-115949 GCF_002910315.2 Salvelinus sp. IW2-2015 | reverse complement strand
GCATACATAGACACACTGGCTTTACTCAGAGCCATAACACATATGTTTTTCCAGCAACAGACTATGATCGATAATGTCCAAATCTGTACTGAAGTCTAACAAAACACCCCCCTCCCCCAATCTTTTCATCATCAATTTCTCTCAGCCAATCATCAGTCATTTGTGTAAGTGCTGTGCTTGTTGCATGTCCTTCCCTATAAATGTGCAGAAAGTCTGTTGTCTATTTGTTTACWGTAAAATARCATTGTATCTGGTCAAACACTATTTTTTCCAAAACTTTACTAAGGGTTGGTAACAGGCTGATTGGTCGGCTATTCCAGCCAGTTAAGKGGGCTTTACTATTCTTAGGTAGGGKAATAACGTTTGCTTCCCTCCAGGCCTGAGGGAACACACTTTCTAGTAGGCTTARAYGGAAGATAAGGCAAATAGGAGTGGCAATATCGCCCGCTATTATCCTCAGTAATGCCCTGGCTTGTCTGATCCAGAAAGGCTTCTGCTCCTATGAGCCAATCTCCTGTTTCTGTAGTGTGAGTCAGCTTGATGTACAAGTACTTCCCCTGGACAGGACTCTAGTCTATAGAGTACCACAGTATAGTAACAGGGGCCTAGTCTATACAGTACCACAGTATAGTAACATCAGCCTTGGCTTGTCTGATCCAGAACAGCTCATAGTAACAGGAGCCTATCTCCTGTTTCTGTAGTGAGGCAGCTGGATGTACAAGTACTTCCTGGACAGGATGCTAGTCTTAAGTTATTATATAGATTAATCAAATTTAGCCTTTGTTGAGTCTTACCTTAAAACCTCTTTCTAGGGAGTTTTTCCGAGCCACCGTGCTTCTACATCTGCATTGCTTGCGTTTGGGGTTTTTAGGCTGGGATTCTGTATAACACTTTGTGACATCGGCTGATGTAAAAAGGGCTTTATAAATACATTGATTGATTGATTGAAATGTATTTTGTAATGATTTGGATATTGGGAAATGAATTTGATTAAATTTGATTGGATACCAAATTAGCATATTGCTAATTTAATTTGATCACATTATTTGAATATTGCTAATTGATTTGACTACGTGATTTGAATATTGCCAATTTAATTTGATTACATGATTTGAATATTGCTAATTTAATTTGATTACATGATTTGAATATTGATAATTTAATTTGATTTACATGATTTGAATATTGATAATTTAATTTGATTACATGATTTGAATATTGATCATTTAATTTGACTACCTAATTTGAATATTACTAAATGTGAATGATTAAATGGATGAATAGTAGCATTTCTTGATTCTAAGCTTAACGTCTCTATTTGTTCCCTCAACATGGTGGGATCGTCTGTTTCTGTCTCTCTAGTCTACCCTCTTCTGTTGCTGTCTCTGTCTTGTCTGTTTCTGTCTCTATCCATCTACTGTCTTCTGTTGCTGTCTCTGTCTTGTCTGTTTCTGTCTCTCATCTACCCTCTTCTGTTGCTGTCTCTGTCTTGTCTGTTTCTATCTCTCATCTACCCTCTTCTGTTGCTGTTTCTGTCTCTCTAGTCTACCCTCTTTTGTTGCTGTCTCTGTCTTGTCTGTTTTGTCTCATCTACCCTTTTCTGTTGCTGTCGCTTGTCAACCACCTCTTTTCATCTGCCCTCTTCTGTCACTTTCTCTCGTCTTGTCTGTTTCTATCTCTCATCTACCCTCTTCTGTTGCGTTTCTGTCTCTCTAGTCTACCCTCTTTTGTTGCTGTCTCTGTCTTGTCTGTTTCTGTCTCTCATCTACCCTCTTCTGTTGCTGTCTCTATCTTGTCTGTTTCTGTCTCTCTCCATCTACCCTCTTCTGTTGCTGTTTCTGTCTCTCTAGTCTACCCCTTTTGTTGCTGTCTCTGTCTTGTCTGTTTCTGTCTCTCATCTACCTCCTTTGTTGCTGTCTCTATCTTGTCTGTTTCTGTCTCTCTCCATCTACCCTCTTCTGTTGCTGTTTCTGTCTCTCTAGTCTCCTCTTTTGTTGCTGTCTCTGTCTGTCTGTTTCTGTCTCTATCCATCTACCCTTTTTTGTTGCTGTCGCTTGTCAACCCACCTCTTTTCTTCTTCTGTCACTTTCTCTGTCTTGTCTGTTGCTGTCTCAGGCTCTCGTTTGTTACTGACTCCTTTGTCTGTCCTCTTCTGTTATGACCTGTTCTGTTCTTCTGGTGTGTCTCTCTCCGTCAATCTTATTGTTCTGTTGCTGTCTCCGCGTCTTGTCTGATGTCTCTCTCCATCCCCTATTCATCTGTCTCTGTTTCTTCTGATGTTCTCTTCGCCCCCTATTTTTATGTTGCTGTCTCTGTGTCTTGTCTGGTGTCTCTCTCCATCCCCTATTCTTTCTGTCTGTATCTTGTTGGTGTCTCTCTCCATCCCCTATTATTCTGTGTCTTGTCTGGTGTCTCTCTCCATCCCCTATTCTTCTGTCTCTGTGTCTTGTCTGGTGTCCTCTCCATCCCCTATTCTTCTGTCTCTGTGTCTTGTCTGGTGTCTCTCTCCATCCCCTATTCTTCTGTCTCTGTATCTTGTCTGGTGTTCTCTCTCCATCCCCTATTCTTCTGTCTCTGTGTCTTGTCTGGTGTCTCTCCATCCCCTATTCTTCTGTCTCTGTGTCTTGTCTGGTGTTCTCTCCATCCCCTATTTCTTCTTCTCTGTCTCTTGTCTGATGTCTCTCCACCCCGTATTCTTCTGTTGCTGTCTCTGCGTCTTGTCTGGTTTCTTTTTAGTTTTGCAATCCAAAATGGTCAGAGGATACTGGAGAAGCTTAACTTGTTTTGGGGCTGTTTCAGGGTCACCTAAATTCTCCTCATCCCAAACAGTTGCCCCTGCTGCTGTTSTAGGTGCGCACACTGGCCTGCTGTTTTAATCTGTCCTCCTCCTTGGCTAATCTGAAAGGTAACAAGGTAGMGGTACAACATGTCATTAGTTAGTTGCGACTACACATCCTGATTGCCTTGTTTGAGATTTGGTTCATGAAGAAATTTTAGCAGCCATGAATGAATTCAAAGGTGAGTTGGGTTCAGGTTGTGGTTTGATGTGGGTGTCTGGTGTGTGTTCACAAGTGGAGTTAGACAGAYTATTTAGCCAATTAGCCAACACACGAGATAAGCCCTACCACTGTGCACAGTATATACACACACAGGACAGAAGCTCTACAACTGCGCTCATTGTGCAAAGAGGTTTACCAAATCATGGGACCTGAAAGGACATAAGAACACACAGGAGAGTAGCCCTACCACTGTTCCCACTGTGGAAAGTGTTTTACCCAGTTAGTGAGCCTGAAGGAGAATGAGAGAATACAGGAAACCTGACAAGAGAATTATAAGAAGCTGTTCTGTCTCATATTCTTGACTGAGAATTTGTGTTTTTGTTCATGCCACATGAAATTATATTATAAATATATTATAAATATTTGATTGCATTTATAGGGCACTTTTCCACCTACAGTAGGTGCTTAAACCATTTTACATAGTAAGGGGGAAAACTAATATTTTTTATCACCAATGTGTAGCACACACTTGGGTGACGCACTGCAGCCATTTTGTGCAACTATTGAAATAGCCATGAATATCCATATCTATCCTTGTATTTTWATTTTTTTCCCCCTCAGAATATTTAGGCAAGTAAGCTGGCTAACTCATTGACCCTGCTTTCTTCTGTATGCCTCGGGTATAAGTGTGTTTACTTTATTAGGATCCCCATTGGCTATTGCAGCAGCAACTCATCCTGGGATACACATAAAACAAATAAATACATRACAGTTTACAAAACTGTTATAGACAACAACAACATAATATAATATTACATTACAAATGAAATTTAAAATTATGTCATTGCATAGAGAAAAGTGCTGGTAAGAAGTAAGAGAAAACATGAGATCTGGTTGTTTTGCAATGACTTACGACAGAATAAACAACGTCGTGAATATTTGTCTAAACTTCGTTACTCACTCCAGTCAGCAGATGGCGACTTAATTATTTCAGTTGATGCCTCTTGCGTGACGTATAATCTAGTGGACGGGACGCTTCTTCAACAGCGACAAGGCTATTGATTCAACCACCTCGCTAGCCAACATAAAACCGAAATATTGACGTTTCTTTGSCAATTTTTTCGTATATTAATCTCGGAGTTTTAAACACAATTATGTTTACGTATCTACTGGTTTACTYGAAAGTAATTTGCTTGTTAACTTTGCAAAAAACGTGTTAAGTTTGATACTGAGCCTAGAACTTGCCTTGTCGCTAATGCTAACTAGCTAACGTCCCCGACCATGAGCTCACTAAGCTACTCCCCTCCTGCTAAAGTAGAGGAGGTCTGCTGGACGGAGAAAGAAGCTCTGGGACTGAAAATTGTCGTAAAAGAAGAAGAAGAGGAGAATATTACAGTGAAAGAAGAGGAAGAAGCTTTCAGAATAAAACAGGAGGAAGAGGATGCTCTCACATTAAAAGAGGAGGATGTTACAGTGAAAGAAGAGAAAGAACATTTTGCAGAGGAAGAGGAGGCTATCTCAATAAAAGAGGGGGAGGAAGACGTTTTTGGGGTGGAGGAAGAGGAGACAGAAGATCTGATTAACATCAGTGAGTACTGGTTTAAAAACAGGGGGGAAAAACTCAACACTTGTTAAACTAATGTGTGTTTTTTATAAAAATCCGCAGATGGAACCATGGAATTCAGACATTAAAACCAGGGATGTAGCGGACCGTAAAGCACTTTTTCAACACCTTTTTATTTGAGAAATTGTGTTTTACTTACCTTTTTTATTTTGTTAACTGGCGTTTACCCACTTATTGCGTTCCCAGTGTTGCTCAGAGCTCAGAACGTTTATATTCTTGATCTGAGTTCTAATCGCGTCTGCCTCTTAGCCAATGAGTGGAATCATGAACGGTTGTTTGTTCGTTATGTTCGACAAAAAAAAGTGTTGCATCTTCATGGTGGTAGGCATGTTGTGTAAATCAAATTATACAAACCCCCCCAAAATCCATTTCAATTCCAGGTTGTAAGGCAACAAAATAGGAAAAAATGCCAAGGGGGGGTGAATACTTTCGCAAGCCACTGTAGGTGCCAGGCACACCGGTTTGTGTCAGTAACTGCAACGCTGCTGGGTTTTTTACTCTCAACAGTTTCCAGTGTTTATCAAGAATGGTCCACCACCCAAAGGACATCCAGCCAACTTGACACAACTGTGGGAAGCATTGGAGTCAACACGGGCCAGCATCCCAGTGGAACGCTTTTTGACACCTTGTAGAGTCCCGTACCCCGACTATTTGAAGCTGTTCTGAGGGGGAAAGGTGGTGCAACTCAATATTAGGAAGGTGTTCTTAATGTTTTGTACACTCAGTGATTGTTGCCCTAAGAGTTGTGAGAAGTTGGTAGAATCTTATTCCAAGTGATTCACAGCTGTAATGGCTGCCAAAGGTGCAGCTACCGAGAATTAACTCAGGGGGGTGGAGAATAATATCCCAGTGTCACATTAGAATGTTTTTATTTATTTAATTTTCAATCAGTAACATGTTAAAAAGGTTCAAGAGGATGTAGCCCTGTAATACTGTTGAGATTTTCTAACAGATTTAAGTCAAAACTGTAAGCATGAAACATTCATGGTCTTCTTGGTTTAGCAACTCCAGTGAAGATTTGGGCTTATTGTCCTGCTGAAAGGTGAATTCCTGTCTCTGGCGTAAAGCAGACTGAAGCAGGTTTTCCTCTAGGATTTTGTCTGTGCTTAGCTCCATCCCCATTTATTTTCATCCTGAAAAATCCAGAAAAACTCCCTAGTCTTTGCCAGGTGTCAGACATACACATAGCATTATGCAGCCACCACCACCACGCTTGAAAATAATGAGGCAGTTACTCAGTGATGTGTTGTGTTGGATTTTACCCAAACATAAGGCTTTAGGCCAAAAAGTGTATTCCCTTGCTGTTTTTCCCCCCATTATTAGTTTAGTGCCTTGTTGCATACATGATGGATATTCTGGAATATTTGCATTCTGTATATTTGTATTCTTCTTTTCACTCTGTCATTTAAATCACTACAATGTTGTTGATCCATCCTCAGTCTTCTCCCATCACAGCCATTGAACTCCAGAGCTGTTTTAAAATCACCAGTGGCCTCACGGTGACATCCCTATAGATGCTAATTTCCTTGTAAAGATAGCTGCCCCGTGCTATATTAACTCTATTTAATTGAGACCACAATGCTACTGACAATGGGCATCATGGTTCCCTAAGCATTTCATCCTGTCCTGCAGCTCAGTTAGAAGGACGACGCATCTTTGATGTGTCTGGGGGGTTTAATACATCATCTACAGCATCTTTTACTTAGCTTAAGTATATATTCAACGTCTGATTGGTTATTGTTACCCATCACCAATCACTGTGCTTAAGTTATATTCACGTCTGATTGGTTTTGTTACCCATCTACAATCAGTGCTTAAGTATATATTCAACGTCTGATTGGTTATTGTTACCCATCTACCATCACCGCGTGCTTATATATCCAACGTCTGATTGGTTATTGTTACCGATCTACTAATCACTTGGTGTCTTGAGCCTTTTGAAAAGCTCTCTGGTCTTTGTAGTTGAATCTGTGCTTGAATGTAATAGTTGACTGAGGGACCGTACAGATGTTATATGGGGGACAGAGGAAAGGGTTAGTCATTCAACAATCATGTTAAACATCTATTATTAAATACCGGTCATTAATTATATGTGATTTGTTAGCCACATGTTATATTAACAAGGGACTGAATACTTATGCAAAACATTTTCAGAATGTTTTAATTGGAGATATCTGTGTAGATCAATGACAAAACAAAAATTGCAATGACTTTGTAGCGCAAACAATTTGTGAATAAAGAAATTCAAGGGGTGTAGATGTTCTGTAGGCGCTGTAAAGTGGCCACCAGCAAAACACACAAGGGATAAAATGCAGCCTATAACAGACTGAATGTTATGAAATGTTGCAAAGACTGGCCTGAGGTTTATTGAGGATGTAGTCCAGATTAAATATAGGAGACAGTTTTTTATAATGGAGGTTTCATTCAGGTTTTCTGTTTAACCAAATACTCTGTCTTTAGCAGGAGAGAGACCAGACTCTCACTCTGACAAGAGAAGAGTCCTTCAGGGGAACCAGACCCAGAGACCCAAACCGCAGGACACCTGCTCTCAATGTGGAAACAGTTTTTCTACGTTAGGAATCTAAAACGTCATGAGATGGCACACACAGGAGAGAAGCTTTCAATGTTCCCAGTGTGATAAGAGTTTTACCAGATAGGGAGCCTGAAAAGGCATGAAGGAATACATAAAAGAGGGAGGAAGACCTACCACTGCTGCTCAGTGTGGGAAATTTACATTAGGGAGCCTGAAAACACACAGACAATACACACAGGAGAGAAGCCTTTCCAATGTTCCAGTGTGATCAGAGTTTACCCAGATAGGAAACCTGAAAGGCATGAAGGAATACACACAGGAGAAAGCCCTACCAATGCTCCAAGTGTGAAAAGAATTTTGCGATCACAAGTAATAATCAACATGAGATGACACACAGAGGAAAAGTCTTTCCACTGCTCCCACTGTGGAAAGTTTTACTCAGTTACGGAGCCTGAAAAGACTAAGAGGACACAAATGAGAAACCCTACCACTGATTCCATTGTGAAAAAGTTATCGTTTAGGGAGCCTGAAAATGCATAAGGAAGACACTCTGGAGAAGACTACCACTGCTCTCATTGTGGAAGAATATTTTCCCAGTCAGAGGCCAGAAGTCACATGAGGAATAAGAGAGCTGTGTTCTGACTTATGTTTTTGACTGAGAATTTGTGTTTTTGGTTATGCCACATTAAATATATTGTTTATAATAAATCAGTCTCTATTTCCTTATGCAATTTATGTTCCTCCAACTCCCCTGAGTGCCTCTGTCAATTCAACGCTATTATAATGCAGAATCATGTGCCTATGAACCAGAGTTTAACACTGAGACGGTTTGCCCTCGTAAGAAGTCTCACTGTGTGCATATCACCTGGCACTACGTTAATAACATGAGCATGTCTACTTCCCAAATCAAATGTTATCGGTCACATACACGCGTTTAGCTGATGTTATTGCGGGTGTAGCGGAATGCTTGTAACAATTCGAATCTGGGGAAAGTGCTACAAAATAGTCCACGTTAACACGTGTAACCTTAGCGACAAGGTTCATGATATCAGTAAGTCGCTAGTCACGGATAACATTCATATACTATCTCTGAAACTCACTTGGAGAATGCCTTTTGATGAACCAATGGTAGCAATACATGGTTACGACGTCTATAGAAGAGACAGAAATGCCAATGGGGGTGGTGTCTCTGTTTAWACTCAGTCATATTCCTGTTAAACTCGGAGAGGATCGGAGGTCAAATGCTGTTGAAGTCTTATGGCTACAGGTTCACCTGCCTCACCTAAAGTCCATTCTGGTGGGAAGTTGCTATAGACCACCAAGTACTAACAGTCAGTATCTGGGTAACRTGTATGAAATGCTTGGTAATGTATGTGATGTCAACAGAGGTATATTTTGTGAGTGACTAAATATTTAACTGGTTTTCATCAAGCTGTTCACTCAAAAAAACGCTTCCAACTGTAACCAGTGCCTGCATCCTGGKTCAGGTTATCAGTCAACCTACCAGGGTATTTACAAACAGTACAGGAATTAAATCATCCACATGTATTGATCACATCTTTACTAATGCTGCAGAAATTAGTTTGAAAGCAGTATCCAGATCCATCGGATGTAGTGATCACAATATAGTAGCCATATGTAGGAAAACTAGAGGCTGGGCCAAACATAGTGTATAAGAGGTAATACAAGAGGTTTTGTAGTGATTCCTATGTTGAAGATGTAAAGAATATTTGTTGGTAATACAAGAGGTTTTGTAGTGATTCCTATGTTGAAGATGTAAATAATATTTGTTGGTCCGTGGTGTGTAATGAGGAGCAACCAGACGCTGCCCTTGACACGTTTATGAAATTGCTTATCCCAGTTACTAATAAGCATGCACCCGATAAGAAAATGACTGTAAAAACTGTCCAAACCTTGTGAATTGATGAGGAATAGAAAAATGGTACGGTTGAGAGGGATGATGCAAAAGGAATGGCAATTAAGTCTGGCTGCACAGCCAATTGGCAAACCTACTGTAAATTGAGAAGTCATGTGACTGTTTTTTAAAAACTGCATTGTTGGTTAAGGGCTTGCATTTCACTGTCTACACCTGTTGTATTCAGCTCATGTGACAAATAACATTTGATTTGATTACGTTCCTAAAGAAAATAAAGTACTTTTTACTCCATACACTTTCCCTGACACCCAAAGTACTCGTTACGTTATGAATGCTCAGGCAGTTCATTTATTTATCGATAAAATGCGTTGTCAGCCTCTGATCTGGTGGACTCACAAAACACAAATACTATGTTTGTAAATGATGCCTTAGTGTTGGAGTGAGCCCTTTGGCTTTCCGTACATTTTTATAAACAAGAACATTGTGTCGTCTGGTTTGCGTAATATCAGGAATTTTACAAACCTTTGTATGACCTCTTATACACTATGTTAGGCCCAGCCTCTAGTTGTCCTACATATGGCTACTATATTGTGATCACTACATCCGATGGATTGGATACTGCTTTCAAACAATTTCTGCAGCATTAGTAAAGATGTGATCAATACTGTGGATGATTTCATTCCTGTACTGTTTGTAAATACCCTGGTAGGTTGACTGATAACCTGACCAGGATGCAGGCACTGGTTACAGTTGGAAGCGTTTTTTTGAGTGAACAGCTTGATGAAAACCAGTTAAATATTTAGTCACTCACAAAATATACCTCTGTTGACATCACATACATTACAAGCATTTCAATACACGTTACCCAGATACTGACTGTTAGCACTTGGTGGCTCTATAGCAACTTCCACCAGAATGGGCTTTAGGTAGGTGAACCTGTAGCCATAAGACTTCAACAGCATTTGACCTCCGATCCTCTCCGAGTTTAACAGGAATATACTGAGTATAAACAAGAGACACCACCCCCATGGCATTCTGTCTCTTCTATAGACTCGTAACCATGTATTGCCGCCATTGGTTCATCAAAAGGTATTCTCTAAGTGAGTTTCAGAGATAGTATGTGATTTATCCGTGACTAGCGACTACTGAATATCGGACCTTGTCGCTAAGGTTACACGTGTTACGTGGACTATTTTGTAGCACTTTCCTCAGATTCGAATCGTTACAAGCATTTCGCTACACCCGCAATACCATCAGCTAAACACGTGTATGTGACCAATAACATCAGCTAAACACGTGTATGTGACCAATACCATCAGCTAAACACGTGTATGTGACCAATAACATCACTAAACACGTGTATGTGACAATAACATCAGCTAAACACGTGTATGTGACCAATACCACTAGCTAAACACGTGTATGTGACCAATACCATCAGCTAAACACGTGTATGTGACCAATACCATCAGCTAACACGTGTATGTGACCAATACCATCAGCTAACACGTGATGTGACCAATACCATTTGATTTGGGAAGTAGACTATGCTCATGTTATTAACGTTAGTGCAGGGTGATATGCACACAGTGGAGACTTCTTACGAGGGCAAACCGTCTCAGTGTTAAACTCTGGTTCATAGGCACATGATTACTGCATATAAATAGCTGTTGAATTGACAGAGGCACTCAGGGGAGTTGGAGGAACATAATTGCATAAGGAATAGAGACTGATTTATTATAAACAATATGATTTAATGTGGCATAACCAAAAACACAAATTCTCAGTCAAAAACATAAGTCAGAACACAGCTCTCTATTCTCTCATGTGACTTCTGGTCCTCTGACTGGGAAATATCTTTCCACAATGAGAGCAGTGGTATGTCTGTCCTCCAGAGTGTCTTCTCTTATGCATTTTCAGACTCTCCTAACTGAGTAAAACTCTTTCCACAATGGATCAGTGGTAGTGCTTTCTCATTTGTGTGTCCTCTTATGTCTTTTCAGGCTCCGTAACTGAGTAAAACTCTTTCCACAGTGGGAGCAGTGGAAAGACTTTTCCTCTGTGTGTGTCATCTCATGTGATTTTAGGTACTGTGATCGCAAAAATCTCTTTCACACTTGGAGCATTGGTAGGGCTTTTCTCCTGTGTGTATTCCTTCATGCCTATTCAGGTTTCCTATCTGGGTGAAACTCTGATCACACTGGGAACATTGGAAAGGCTTCTCTCCTGTGTGTATTGTCTTGTGTGTCTTCAGGCTCCCTATCTGGGTAAAACTCTTTCCACACTGAGAGCAGTGGTAGGTTTTCCTCCCTTCTTTGTGTATTCCTTCATGCCTTTTCAGGCTCCCTATCTGGGTAAAACTCTTATCACACTGGGAACATTGGAAAGGCTTCTCTCCTGTGTGTGCCATCTCATGCGTTTTAGATTCCCTAACGTAGAAAAAGTGTTTCCACATTGAGAGCAGTGTGTGGTCCTGCTGGTTTGGGCGTCTCTGGGTCTGGTTCCCCTGAAGGACTCTTCTCGTTGTCAGAGTGAGAGTCTGGTCTCTCTCCTGCTAAGACAGAGTATTTGGTTAAACAGAAAACCTGAATGAAACCTCCATTAAATAAACTGTCTTCCTAATCTGGATCAATCCCTCAATAACCTCAGGCCAGTCTTTGCAACATGTCATAACATTCAGTCCTGTTATAGGCTGCATTTGGATCCCTTGCTGTTGTTTTTGCTGGTGGCCACTTTACAGCGCCTACAGACACACACTCTTTGAATTTCTTTATTCACAAATTGTCTTGCGCTACAAGTGGGATTGAAATAGATGTCATTGCTTTTTGTTTTGTCATTGATCTACAGATACTCCATAATGTCAAAGTGAAAAGAACATTCTAGAAATAGTGTTGCCTAAGTATTCAGTCCCTTTGTTTATAAGTACAATGTGGCTTAACAAATCACATAATAATGTTACATGGACTCTTTGTGAAATAATAGGTTGACATGATTGTTGAATGACTAACCCTTTCCTCTGTCCCCCATATAACATCTGTACAGCCCTCAGTCAACTATTACATTTCAAGCACAGATTCAACTACAAAGACCAGAGAGCTTTTCAAAAGCCTCAAAGAAGCACAGTGATTAGTAGATGGTAACAATAACCAATCGACGTTGGATATGTCTTTAAGCACAGTGATTGGTAGATGGGTAACAATAACCAATCAGACGTTGGATATATATTTAAGCACGGTCAAGTTCATAAGGATGCTGTAGATGATGTATTAAACCCCCAGACACATCAAAGATGCAGTCGTCCTTCTGAACTGAGCTGCAGGAAAGATGGAAACCTTAGGGACATGAGCCATTGGTCAGGTGAGCATTGGTCTCAATTAAATAGAGTAGACTATATGCACGCGGGAGAAGCACGTGGCAAGATCTTTTACAAGGAAATTAGCATCTATAGGGATGTCACCGTGAGGCCACTGGTGATTTAAAACAGCTCTGGAGTTCACTGGCTTGTGATGGGAGAAGACTGAGGATGGATCAACAACATTGTAGTGATTTAAATGACAGAGTGAAAAGAAAGAATACAAAATACAGATGCAAATATTCCAGAATATCCATCATGTATGCAACAAGGCACTGACTATACTGGGGTAAAACAGCAAAGGAATACACTTTTTGGCCTAAAGCCTTATGTTTGGGTAAAATCAAACACAACACATCACTGAGTAACTGCCTCATTATTTTCAAGCGTGGTGGTGGTGGCTGCATAATGCTATGTGTATGTCTGACACCTGCAAAGACTAGGGAGTTTTTCTCTGGATTTTTCAGGATGAAAATAAATGGGGATGGAGCTAAGCACAGACAAAATCCTAGAGGAAACCTGCTCAAGTCTGCTTTTATGCCAAAGGCAGGGAGAGTATTTTCACCTTCAGCAGGACAATAAGCCCAAATCTTCACTGGGTTGCTAAACAAGAAGACCATGAATGTTTCATGCTTACAGTTTTGACTTAATCTGTTGAAAATCTCAACAGTATTACAGGGCTACATCCTCTTGAACCTTTTTAACATGTTGCTGATTGAAAATTAAATAAATAAAACATTCTAATGTGACAATGGGATATTATTCCTCCACCCCCTGAGTTATACTTGGTAGATTGTCCGTCTGATAAGCGTCTGCTAAATGACTTAATGTAAATGTAAGCACTTTGCAGAGCAAGGGAACCACTACTTCTAGGTTTCGAGCAAGTGACGTAACTGATTGAAACGCTGTTAGCGCGTACCCGCTAACTAGCTAGCCATTTCACATCCGTTTACAACAACCGTTCATGATTCCACTCATTGGCTAAGAGGCAGACGCGATTAGAACTCAGATCAAGATATAAACGTTCTGAGCTGTGGTCAACACTGGGAACGCATTAAGTGGGTAAAAGCCAGTTAACAAAATAAAAAGGTAAGTAAACACACATTTCTCAAATAAAAGGTGTTGAAAGTGCTTTACGGTCCGCTACATCCCTGGTTTTAATGTCTGAATTCCATGGTTCCATCTGCGGATTTTTAAAAAAAACACACATTAGTTTAACAAGTGTTGAGTTTTTCCCCCCTGTTTTTAAACCAGTCTCACTGATGTTAATCAGATCTTCTGTTCATCTTCCTAACCCCAATATCGTCTCCTCCTCCTTTTATTGAAATAGCCCTCTTCCTCTTCACTGCAAATGTTCTTTCTCTTCTTTCACTGTAAACATCTCCTCTTCTTTTAATGTGAGAGCATCCTCTTCCTCCTGTTTTATTCTGAAATCTTCCTCCTCTCCTTTCACTCTAATATCCTCCTCTTCTTCTTTTACGATGATGTTCAGTCCAGAGCTTCTTTCTCCGACCAGCAGACCTCCTCTTCTTTAGAAGTGGGGAGTAGCTTAGTGAGCTCATGGTCGGGGACGTTAGCTAGTTAGCATTAGCGACAAGGCTAGTGCTAGCTCAGTCAAACTTACACGTTTTTGTCAAAGTTAACAAGCAATAACTTTCGAGTAAACAGTAGATACGTAAACATAATTGTGTTTAACCTCCGAGATTAATATACGAAAAAATTGCCAAGAAAACGTCAATATTTCGGTTTTATGTTGGCTGGCGAGTGGTTGAATCAATAGCCTTGTCGCTGTTGAAGAGCGTCCCGCTCACTAGATTATACGTCACGCAAGAGGCATCAACCTGAAATAATTAAGTCGCCATCTGCTGACTGGAGTGAGTAAGAAGTTTAGACAAATATTCACGAGCTTGTTTATTCTGTCGTAAGTCATTG
>NW_019943629.1:95146-101476 GCF_002910315.2 Salvelinus sp. IW2-2015 | reverse complement strand
TTATTATTATTATTTCTATTTCGTGATATCCAATTGCGATCTTTATCTCATCGCCAAGGGCTCGGGAGAGGCGAAGGTCGAATCATGCGTCCTCTGAAAGCACTTCTTAACTCCCGCCTGCATAACCCGGAAGTCAGCTGCACCAAAGTATCAGAGGAAACACCGGTTCAACTGATGATCTAAGTCCGCCTGCAGGAGCCCGGCCTGCCACAAGAATCACTAGAGTGCAATGAGTCAAGTAAAGCCCCCTCCCCTGGACAAATCCTCCCCCCGCAATCCTCCTAGCCCGGAAGACGCTGTGCCAATTGTGCGCCGCCCTATGGGACTCCTGGTCAAGGCCGGTTGTGATACAGTCTGGTCTGTAGTGACGCCTCAAGGCGATGCAGTGCCGTGCCTTAGACCGCTGTGCCACTCAGGAGACCCAAGAAATGCACATTCTATTCATCCATTTAATAATGAACATTTTGCAATTTACAAATCATATATTACATACAAATAAAAACAGTACATAACAGACTGAGTTAAATTCTAAATAGTACTGGTTTTAAATGTACTTATCCACAGTGGTGGAAAAAGTACTCAATTGTCATACTTGATTAAAATACAATTTAGTGATTCCTATGTTGAAGATGTAAAGAATATTTGCTGGTCTGTGGTGTGTAATGAGGAGCAACCAGACGCCGCACTTGACACATTTTATGAGGTTTCATATCCCAGTTATTATTAATAAGCACTCACCCATTAAGAAAACAGCTGTAAAAACTGTCCAAACCTTGTGAATTGATGAGGAATTGAAAAATGGTACGGTTGAGAAGGGATGATACAAAAGGAATGGCAATTAAGTCTGGCTGCACAGCCAATTGGCAAACCTACTGTAAATTGAGAAGTCATGTGACTGTTTTTTTTAAACTGCATTGTTGGTTAAGGGCTTGCATTTCACTGTCTACACCTGTTGTATTCGGCTCATGTGACAAATAACATTTGATTTGATTACGTTCCTAAAGAAAATAAAGTACTTTTTACTCCATACACTTTCCCTGACACCCAAAGTACTCGTTACGTTTTGAATGCTCAGGCAGTTCATTTATTTATCGATTTAAAATGCGTTGTCAGCCTCTGATCTGGTGGACTCACAAAACACAAATACTATGTTTGTAAATGATGCCTTAGTGTTGGAGTGAGCCCTTTGGCTTTCCGTACATTTTTATAAACAAGAACATTGTGTCGTCTGGTTTGCGTAATATCAGGAATTTAATTTGTACTTTTAATCAAGTATGACAATTGAGTACTTTTTCCACCACTGTGGATAAGTACATTTAAAACCAGATACTWTTAGAATTTAACTCAGTCTGTTATGTACTGTTTTTATTTGTATGTAAATATATGATTTGTAAATTGCAAAATGTTCATTATTAAATGGATGAATAGAATGTGCATTTCTTGGGGTCTCCTGAGTGGGACAGCGGTCTAAGGCACGGCACTGCATCGCAGTGCTTGAGGCGTCACTACAGACCCAGACTGTATCACAACCGGCCTTGACCAGGAGTCCCATAGGGCGGCGCACAATTGGCACAGCGTCTTCCGGGCTAGGGGAGGATTTGTCCGGGGGGAGGATTTGTCCAGGGGAGGGGGACTTTACTTGACTCATTGCACTCTAGTGATTCCTTGTGGCAGGCCGGGCTCCTGCAGGCGGACTTAGATCATCAGTTGAACGGTGTTTCCTCTGATACTTTGGTGCAGCTGACTTCCGGGTTATGCAGGCGGGAGTTAAGAAGTGCTTTCAGAGGACGCATGATTCGACCTTCGCCTCTCCCGAGCCCGTTGGCGATGAGACAAGATCGCAATTGGATATCACGAAATAGAAAATAATAATAATAATGTGAATTTTATTTTAACCTTAGCCTCTTGAATTTAGTTGTTTTATTTAATTTATTTAATTTGTGTACTAGTCGGCAAGATAAAGATGTGTGAAAATGTGTTGAGGTTACATGTTCCGAGAACATTTTGTTGACATGAAAAACATTCAGAATAAACAATAAACTACGTCATGATTGTTACCATCAGTATTACTCCATAATAAACAATAAACTACCTCATGATTGTTACCATCAGTATTACTCAATAATAAACAATAAACTACGGAGGAGAGATACCACCGTCAGATAGAATATTTGTCTAAACTTCGTTACTCACTCCAGTCAGCAGATGGCGACTTAATTATTTCAGTTGATGCCTCTTGCGTGACGTTATAATCTAGTGGACGGGACGCTTCTTCAACAGCGACAAGGCTATTGATTCAACCACCTCGCAGCCAACATAAAACCGAAATATTAGTTTCGTTTCTTGGCAATTTTTTCGTATATTAATCTCGGAGTTTTAAACACAATTATGTTACGTATCTACTGGTTTACTCGAAAGTAATTTGCTTGTTAACTTTGCAAAAAACGTGTTAAGTTTGATACGAGCTAGCACTAGCCTTGTCGCTAATGCTAACTAGCTAACGTCCCCGACCATGAGCTCACTAAGCTACTCCCCACTTCTAAAGAAGAGGAGGTCTGCTGGTCGGAGAAGAGAGCGTCTGGGACTGAACATCATCGTAAAAGAAGAAGAGGGGATATTAGAGTGAAAGGAGAGGAGGAAGATTTCAGATAAAACAGGGAGGAAGAGGATGCTCTCACATTAAAAGAAGAGGAGGATGTTACAGTGAAAGAAGAGAAAGAACATTTTTTGCCTTGTAGGAGACGCTGACTGGAGGGTCTTTATCATTTTATCCAACTTGGTTATAAGCTGAGGAGGGGAGGAAGAACGTCTCTCTCTAGGGGGTGGAGGAAGATTGAGAACAAGAAGGGAATATACTGATAGTAAGCACAGTGAGCTACTGGTTTACGTCTTAATATAACTGATAGGGGTAGCAAACAAATACTTCGGTTGTTAAACTCACTTTCGTGACTGTGGAGGTTTTTCTATATAAAACTTACCCGTCAATGGAGACTGGTTAACTGGGTGGTGTAATCTTCAGACTCTACTGACGTTACTATAACTACTCATAAGCTGGGAAGATCATCAGTCAGCGCATCAGTAAAGCACTTCTGGGTTCTACAACATACCTGGTGGATCTTTTATCTTGTAGCTAATGGTGCTCTTATTTCTTACCGTTTCGTTGTATTTTGTTAACCTGCTTCTTTTAACTCGACACACTTAAGGAGTTGCAGGTTCAGATTTCGGTTTGTTTTAAGTGGCGCTCTCTGTAATCTGTGACAGACAGGCGTCTCACGCAAGCAGATAATCTGGAATATATGACGTCCACGTGGCAATCTTGTGTGTCTTACATTGCGTCTATGCCTACTATAGTTTATTGAGTTATAGGAGGATCACATGGGCGAGTCTGTAATAGGTGATGTAAGACGACGCTATGCGGCTTGTATTAAAACATTGGTCTTTAGTTGTTTTTGTTTACGGTCAGGGTTACGGGCATAAAATTAATTGTCAGTTATGGTCCATTATTATTAGTTTGATAATTACCGTTCATCTTCTAGAAATACTGGCACATTAGAATGTGTGTGTTAACCCAACTCCGCTATGGTTCGTCTGTAGTGGTCGCAATCTTATTCCTTTTAATTATCGAAGGTGTTCCTCACTTTAAGGTTAGCCTGCTCTGTCTAAGATCGGCAGAGCGAGCTCTAATTTCGCTGGTAATCTACACGTCAAGGTATTCACTCATGTTTGAGGAGCGCTCGTGAGAGACAGTTAATTTGCCTCGCATTGTCCGACATTATAGTAGGGTGTGTTTGTGACTTATCAATTTAATATATATAAAATGAAAGACAGCACTGTCTACAGAACAGAAAGAGGTTTCGAGATGATTTAGAGAGAATGTAGCCCTGTAGATAATTTTGTTTTTAGAATTACTTATCTAACAGAGGAGTTTTAGAGGGAGTCAACTGTAAGCATGGAACATCTTGTGATACTATTGGTCGGTCCTTTTGGTTTCGCAACGGGAGAGAGATAACTTTCGAAGGTAGACAAATGATATTTAGGCTTTAATATAGATATCTCGTCATAATAGTTGATGAATAAATACATCACAGACTGCCTTTTCTGGTCCATAAAACGGGTTGCAACGCAAGGACTGCACGCAAGTCTTTCTCTTCCTTCTAGGATCTTTTCAAAATATATGGGTTATTTATCTGTCTGTGCTTAGGCTTCCATTTGTGCACATTTATTTAGGTTCTATCATCTGGAACAAAGATTGGTGCAGGAAAGAATCTTCTCACTCTTATAGGTGTGTATGACAAACAGGGTCGGTATTAAGACATACACATAGCATTAATGCAGCCACACACCACTCGCTACTTGTGGTGATAGAATAATATGAGAGTCGTTGTTTACGTAACCTCAGTGATGTGCTTGTGTGGATCTTTGTTCTACCTTCCCTCCTAAACATCTTCCACTGTGCATATCCTCGTTTTCACTCGCGTACGACAAGAGGTGCTACTTCTCTCTTGGTTTTAGATTTGATTTTATTAACTCCCTCCTCTTTCTTCTTCCTTTTTTGGATCCGTCTGAAAGTCTTCATAGTCTTTTCGCTCCTCTTGCTTCTCTTTTTTCGCACGATACGCAATAACGGGGGTGTTGCGATTCTCAGAGAATGTGTATAATATGTCCCTTCTCCTGTATCTTACTTTCTTCTTTTGTTTATTTCAATTTTTCCTGTATTCAAGACCTACTCTGTCATTTCAACCATCTCACCTGTTCACCTCCTTGTTACATTTTTTCTGTTGATTTTTTTTTCTTGCCATGCCTCAGTCTTAGTTGCCCAGTCCAACCAGAATTAGCGCAGTCCTCATGATGAACCATCCTCTTCCCTCATTGTAGTTTTCATCGTTTTTTAACAATGCACGTACAGACGTGGCTCTCAGCAACGTGGACAGTCGGTTTCTTTCTTTCTCCTCTTTCACACTGTACCTATAGAAATTCTCTGCCTAATTTCCGCTTTGCTTACAAGGATTACTCTTTCTGCCCTGTTTATGCTTAGTAGAAATATCATCCGATTGCCACTGGCCGTTTGTATTAGTGGAAGAAGCCCCTACCTTCCTCCTTCTCTATTTTTTCAATTGTAAATTTATGAGACCGCCCGACCTCTTTCCTCTTTTTACGATAATATGGTTCTCACAGCCCCTCAGGAGCTTCTTTCTTCCGGTCAGACAGAGACCTCAGACCAATGGCCCTCGATGGTCTAACGCAGTTTCCATCATATCCTTTCTTTTTAGCCAGTAGGGATCCGTGGCTAGGCTTATCTCTAGCTCGAGGTTCAGCTTGCATTGAAGATACGCGGACAGGAGTAGTTAGCCTGGCTAGTGCTAGCTTAGGATATAGTTGTGTCTGGGGGGGTTATAGATACATCCATCCATTAGCTGACATCGTTAAGCTTTATTGGCTGCAGTTTGGCACATTTCCCTTCAGTTTCAAGTCATAAGAACTTTGTTGAGCAAGCGTGTACGGCTTAAATATTAAGGTATAACTATATGCAGAAACGTCGTGGATATTTCGTTACGGTTATAAGATTATTCGGTTTGTAACAACGCATTTGGTGGTTTAAAACACAGAGTAATATATCCAAAATGGGCCTTAAGAGCTTCAGTGTTTCGCTTTTTTCTGTTGGCTAGCAAGATACAGAAGTGGTTAATTAAATAAGCAGCTTTGTTGTTGAAGGTGTGCCGTCCCGTCCACTAGATTATGCGTCACGCAGAGAGCATTCACCTGAAACTCACAACGCGTCTGCTGACTGGAGTGAGTAACGCAGTTTAAGAAAATATTCACTACATTGTTTATTCTGGCAAACAATGTCATGAAAGACATTTTCTCCTTTTGCCAAGATATCCATCCACCTGACAGGTCAAATACAGTGAAAACAGAGAAATCAAGCACAGAGAGACAGATTTCTCTGTTTTGACATTATTTTGATTTTGATTTCTGTCTTATTTTGTCTCTATAAAGTGTGTTGTGACTTTGTTAAATGCACTTTAAATAAATTGTGATTTGGTCTAGATGGGAAAGAAACAAACAGATTTTTTTAAAAACAATTACTATTCTAGTATAATTCATAATGTACATCCTCATATTCAGGTCTCAGTCTGCACAGAGGAAAGTATTGGCTCTAAGAAAATCAGACATAACATTGTGATAATTTTGGCTAATACTGATGGTAACAATCATGAGCGTAGTTTATTTGTATTAATATTGAGTAATACTGATGGTAACAATCATGACGTAGTTTTATTGTATTAATATTGAGTAATACTGATGGTAAAATCATGAGGTAGTTTATTC
>NW_019943629.1:85036-95121 GCF_002910315.2 Salvelinus sp. IW2-2015 | reverse complement strand
GAAGGATAAATCCATCCACCTGACAGGTCAAATACATTGAAAACAGGAAAATCAAGCACGAGAGACAATTTCTCTGTTTGACATTATTTATTTTGATTTCTGTCTTATTGTTCGTCGATAAAGGGTGTTGTGACTTGTTAAATTGTGTGTGACTTTAGTTATAATGCATTTAACTGATTGGATCTTGAGTCACGAGATAGGAGGAAAAAGAACAAACAGATTTTATTTATTAAACATACTACTGTCTATAGATTACTCATATGTACCATCCCTATCCTCAGGTCTCAGTCTGCACATGTATGGAATAGTATTGGCTCTAGAAGATCAGAGAATACTAAGGTGATACATTGTTGAAATCCTTTTGTAATATGCATAGATGGTAACAACAATCTATAGTAGTTTATTGTTTATTATTGAGTAATACTGATGGTAACAATCATGAAGTATTATTGTTTATTAGATTAATACTGATGTAACAATCACGACGTATTATTTTATTCGTGAATGTTTTCATGTCAACAAAATGTTCTCGAACATGTAACCTCAACACATTTTCACACATCTTTTCTTGCCGACTAGTACACAAATAAATAAATATAAATAAAACCACTAAATTCAAGAGGCTAAGGTTAAAAAAAATTCACATTATATATTATTTCTATTTCGGTATACCAATTCGAATCTGTTTCTCATCGCCAACGGGCTCGAGAGGCGAAGTCGAATCAGTGCTCCTCTAAAGCACTCTCTTAACTCTCCGCCAGACTTACCCGAAGCAGCTGCACCCAATGTGTCAAGAAAACACCGTTCAACTGACGACCTAGTGAGCTGCCAAGCACGGCCGCCACAGGAGCCCGGTCCAAGACCTGAGCGCAATGGTCATAAAATAATGCCCCCCCGGCACAAACCTCCCCTAACCCCGGACAGCACGCTGTGCAATTGTGCGCGCCGCCCTATGGGACTCCTGGTCAAGGCCGGTTGTGATACAGTCTGGGTCTGTAGTGACGCCTCAAGCATGCGATGCAGTGCCGTGCCTTAGACCGCTGTGCCACTCAGGAGACCCAAGAATGCACATTCTAATTCATCCATTTAATAATTAACATTTGCAATTTACATACATATATTTACATACAAATAAAAACAGTACATAACAGACTGAGTTAAATCTATAAAGTATCTGGTTTTAAATGTACTTATCCACAGTGGTGGAAAAAGTACTCAGTTGTCATACGATTATAAAAGTAACAAATCAAATTCTGATATTCAACACAAACAAACAACACATTGTCTTGTTTATAAAAATTACGACGAAAGCCAAGGCTCACTCCAACTAAGGCATCACTTTACAACAATATTGTGTTTTGTGAGTGAGTCCACCAGATCAGAGGCTGACAACGCATTTAAATCGATAAATAAATGAACTGCCTGAGCATTCAAAAGCTAACGAGTACTTTGGGTGTCAGGGAAAGTGTATGGAGTAAAAAGTACTTTATTTCTTCTTAGGAACGTAATCAAATCAAATGTTATTTGTCACAGAGACCGAATACAACAGGTGTAGACAGTGAAATGCAAGCCCTTAACCCCACATCGCTTTATAGAAAAACACCAGTCACATGACTTCATGTAATTTACAGTAGGTTCTGCCAATTGCTGTTGTCAGCCAGACTTAATTCCATTCCTATTTGTATTCATCCTTCTCAACCGTTACCATTTTTCAATTCCCATCAATTCACAAGTTTGGACAGTTTGTACAGCTGTTTTCTTAATGGGTGAGATGCTTATTAATAAGAACGGTATTTGAAACCTCATAAAAATGTGTCACAGGTCTTGCGTCTGGTGCTCTCTTCATTCACACACCACAGACCAGCAAATATTACTTTACAAATCTTCAACATAGTAAATCACTACAAAACCTCTTACGTCTCTTATACCACTAGTCTAGCCCAGCCTCTAGTTGTCCTACATATGGCTACTATTGTGATCACTACATCCTATGGATCGTGTGATACTGCTTAAGCAGATTTCTGCCAGCATTAGTAAAGATGTAGATCAATAATCATGTGGTTCTGAACTATTTCGGTTCATGTATATTGTAAATACCCTGATAGGTTAGACTGATAACCCTGACCCAGGTGCAGGCACTGGTTACAGTTGGAAGCGTTTTTGAGTGAAACCTTGAATGAAAAACCAGTAAAATTTAGTCACTCACAAATAGTATACCTCTTTGACATATCACCATCTACATTACCAAGCATTTCATACACGTTACCCAGATACTGACTGGTTAGCACTGGTGCTCTATAGCAACTTTCCCACCAGAATGGGCTTTAGGTGAGATGAACCTGAGCACATAAGACTCACCACTTGATGCTCCCACATTTGATGCAGATCCTCCGAGATAACAAATAGCTATAAGAAAGAGCGACACCACTCCCACATTTGCAATATCTGCTTAGCTCATAGACGTAAAGGCGGATAACCATGTCATTCAGCCATTGGTTCATTCAAAAGGTACTTCTCTAAGAATGAGTTGCAACGGATAGTATTGAATATTTCTGACTATCGAGCAGCACTTACTGAAATCATGACCTGTCCTAAGAGTTACACTGGTTAGACGTGACTATTTGTAGCATATCTTATTCCTCAATCATCGGATGTTTACCTAAGACATTTCGCTGACACCCGCAAAGTACCATCGAACCTAACCTACGTAGATACACGGCCCTGGAACATACCGCACCCTACAAGCAAATCAAGTAACAGTCTAAAGCCATTGGAAAGTCTGGAAAACTAAAACACGTTGTATCCGTCGCACCGAAATCTTAGACAAATCCACAGCCCCTAAAAACAGGCGGAGGAGATCTCACAAAATAACATCAGCCAGAGACCATCACGAAGTATCCGACCGATACATGCATTGCTAAGAGCACTAGATACTAATTGCCACCAAAGGATGAAACAGGCTAAAATAAGCGCAGACATAGGACTTAAGAGAACACAAGATATCGCAGACTGACCGATTTAACAATCAGGCAAACCGAGGTATGTGAACCACCAAAAGTACTCTGAAACATATCGAGGGATTGCGAAACCAGCTCAGAACACGATATATGTTGACCAAACCACAAAAGAGAAACCTACCCATCAGAAAAAACAACACTACAAACAAGCGGTGTATGTGAACACAAGTCCAAGATAACAAGCATCAGAGAACCACTGAAACAACGATGATAATGTGACCAAAATCCTAACAAAGCTTAAACACTGTGTATACCCTACGCACACACCAAAATTACATCAGCCTAACTCAACACAGTCTGTATGAGACCCAATAACCCTTATCTTAGAAAGGAAGTAAGACGATAGCTCCACTGATAATTACAGATGTGTAATTCAGAACCCCGACATAGATAGCACACCTGGAAACTTCTTAGAGGGCCAACCGTTCAGTGACCTAAGCAATACTCCCTAAGTTATTCATAGCACATATGATTGCTAACCATCTAATAAAGCTGTTGAATTAACAGAACGCCTCAGGGAGTGGAGGAACACTTAAATTAGCCAAGTAAGATAAATAAGCACATGAGCTATTATAAAACACATAGATTTAATGTGGGCATAACCAAAAACACAAATTACTTCAGTAACAAAAACATAAAAGCAGAACACGTGGCTTCTATTCTCTCAGGCTGACTTCTCGGTACCTTGAGACTGGGAAATATGCTTAAATTGAGAGCAAGTGTATGTCTTGCCTCCAATGTCTTCTCTTTATGCATTTCAGGGCTCCCTAACGAGTTAAAACTATTCGCACAGAGGATCAGTGTGTTGGCTTTGTCATCATTTGTGGTGCTCTCATATGTCTATTTAATCTCAGCTCCGTAACTGAAGTATAACTCTCCCAAGTTTTGGCGAACAGTGGAAAGGACTTTCGCGCTCTAGTGTGTGTCAATCTCATGGATTTGACGTGTCTTAGTTTCTGAGATCCAAAATCCCTTTTCACCTTGGGCAGCATTGGTAGGGCTTGTCTCCGTGTGATCCGTTATTCCTTCATGCACGCTTCAGAATTCATCTGGTGAAAACGTCTGATGACAACTGAGACCAGCTGTAAATTCCTGCGCTCGTGAGAGGCTAGTTGATAAGAGCTCTGAATTGCGTAAGACCTCTCATCCTCACACTATCTGCGCAAGGGATACACTCTTTTCAACACTGAGTCTCAAATCTCGAGCGGTAAAGATGCTGACTTCCTATTTCGACTATCACTTCCTCATTTTCTCTACTCTATCTAAACCGATCCTTATGATAACAAGTATCACTCGTAAATATCTCAGCTGGAGGCGAAACAGTACCATTGGAAAATACAATTGCTATTCTGGCACATGATAGCATGCCACTGCGTAACATGACGTATTGGAAATTCAGTATGACTCTGCACCTAACAGTAAAGAAAAATAGTGCCACGATTAGAACAGACAGTGCGTCTCTGTCGTTCGCATATACGTTTGGACTCTGTGCTAGGATTCCTCTAGCAGGACCTCTTGAAATCAATGTACAGACAGTGAGAGCTGCGTAAAGAACGATCTGCGTCTCCCTTGCTAGCAAAAAGACGGATTGTGAAAAAGCTAGTATCACACAAATGACCTAGAAAATGAACACCCTCCATTTAGTAAAACTTACTTCCTAAGACAGTTACACTAATGCCCCTCAATATACCCTCAGACCAATCTTAACGCAACATGTCAATACATATCATGTCGAATCACTGTAAAGCTGCAATTTAATATCCCTTGCCTCCGTTGTTTGTATGCTGCATGACCCCATCTTTACAGCGTCCTACAGAACAACTACCTACTACTTATAATATTATTTATCATACTCACATAATAATATCGTCATTGCGCTACAAATAAAGCGGAATTGATAATCATCAGATTAGTTCATCACCTAACTGCCATCATCATCATCTTATAAATGTATTGCTCAATTGATCTCACTCTACCACCGACTCCTCCAATTTAACTGATCAATACGTTAACAATATACAATCACTAATTAGTAATTCTAATAATTCTAGTTTAACTATCTATTTCCCATTGCCAATTACTCAGTCCCCATTCGACATTAATATCCATCAGATACTAAAACGTGCTATATATCACCACAATTATAACATAAAATATATACAATGGATCTTCTTCTTACACCGTAAAATAATTCATGAGGTCATTTGAAACATCTATTTTAGAGTTTGAGGATGTGAATGAGTAAACGATATCCGCACCATTAGTAGTCCTCACAACATCGAATGCCCCACCCAAAGTAGACCAATACAATAACATATTAAGATGTTATTACAAACTATGCATATTTCTAAAATAGTCATTCCCTCCCTATAGTGTCTCAGACTGATAACAAAATTTCATACATTACTGTCACACCAAAACACAACTCAATACAAGACCCCATGAGTATCCCATTTTCACATGAATAACCCCACACCAACAATCAGCCCAACAAACCTACGAAGCAAACGCGACGGACACCAAGCACATTCCGATGGACGTTGAATCTATAGCACAACTAAGTAAGGCAGACCCTAGAGTACCTGTTTATTTACATGTATATTGAACCTACCTACTGTGCTCTACTATACTGAACATATGATAACTGAAAATCCACCCTCAACGTTGATAGTCTTTAACACACTTGAATCTGTACTAACTCTACTTAACTCTACTGTGCTTACCTCAAAGCTCTACTGAACATCTAGCTGTAGACCTCTTACACCCTATCCATAAACAAGCTCTTAGACGCTGTCATCTACATCTATCAGAGCTGAACTCTAGTACTATGAACTGCTCTGAACATCTTCACATCAGACTCTAGTAGCTCTACTGGACCTCTACACTACTGAACTAACCTCACCCAGACATCAAACGTATGCAGTCCGTCCACTCTCTACTGAGCTACCTCTCTACGTACTCTGCAGTAACCATGCTGACTGCGATACATAAACTCTAACTCTACCTTAAGACACCACTTGTACCACTCAGAACCTGCGCGTTCTAATTATATTCTATAACGTTATCTTTTTTAACTAGACGAGACGTTCATTGTCTATCTGTATCATCACATCTGAGACTCAGATACTCTCTATAATCCTACTAGAAATCATATTCCAATCAGTCCTGACTGAGACTTCTAGCGTATCGACACTGTATACTCTTAAACAAGTCAAATCTCTCATCACTCTACTATCTACGTTACTCACCGTAGCACCCTCTGACTGATCTGAATCAAATACACAGTCATCGGCGTAAGCTCTACTTCAAACTCTGCAGCTCTAGCTACATAGCGCTGAACGTAACATCACTCTTTAGGACGAAGCGCATCAAACACTAACACTCTACTAACCTTACTGTCATGATGCGATACTTACACATATATCAGAGCTAGAACAAAGAAGAATACAAATAATACCTAAACAACGAATGCTAATAATATTCCTATACATCACATCATGCTACTACTATACAACTACTCACTCACCTCAACAACCTCACCACTACCTCACCTCGACGCTCGCGAGCGCATTAAACACCAACCTACAACCAAACGCAAGCAACTACGGTAAACTATTACCTACTATCTTTAAGACGCCTACTAAACCAAGACACTCTTTCTTGATCGTTAACGTAGCTATCACAAACTGCCCATCACAACACGATCCGAATCTGCAGATCGACCTACAACCAAACCTTAGAACGCTCCCACTCACTAACTCCCCCCGTCTATATATCATCGATAGCTGTATAACTACTATATGTTCGACCTTGTCAACGCCGTCCGAGCCTTAGAGCTATCAAATAACGACCTCACTCGACCAAACAGTCTCACGGTGCCCAACTGGACTGCCAGTATACCTATGTGTACATCTGCTCCTGCAACCCTCCCACTAACGCATAGCGGAGAACGTTTATCTGCTACGCGAACTTTGCGCAGCATCCTAAACCGAACGTCAGATAAGACGATCGGAGACGAAATGAGAGCTAAGCCCAACACAACAAACCATCTAGATGGCACAAAAAACCTGCTTCCTCTTAACTATGTCATAGCCAACGAGAACCGGAACACCGGGTGAAGTACTGAAAATTACACACTATAAATATCAGCAACAAATAAGACCCCAACTCATTCACTGGTAGTATTAGATAAACACCAATGAAGATTCGCAATGTTTCATACTTACAGTTTTGACTAGCAATCTTGTTAGAACAATCTCACCAGTAAATCAGCGCTACATCCTCTTGAACCTTTTATACATGTTTCTGAATTGAACATTAAATAGAATAAAATCAATACTTCTAATGTGATTGGCAAAGGAGAAAATGTCTTTTCATGACATTGTTTGCCAGAATAAACAATGTAGTGAATATTTTTCTAAACTGCGTTACTCACTCCAGTCAGCAGACGGCGTTGTGAGTTTCAGGTGAATGCTTCTTGCGTGACGCATAATCTAGTGGACGGGACGGCACACTTCAACAACAAAGCTGCTTATTTAATTAACCACTTCGGTATCTTGCTAGCCAACAGAAAAGCGAAACACTGAAGCKCTTWAGCCCATTTTGGATATATTACTCTGTGTTTTAAACACAATTCTGTTTACGTATCTAGTAACGTTAGTTAACTTAAACGTAATTGACAATTTGTTGAAATTGATAGTCAAACTAGCAATAAGCTAGTCGCTAATGCTAACTAACTAGCTAGCTAACATCCCCGACCATGAGCTCAGTAAGCTACTCCTCTGCTAAAGAAGAGGTGGTCTGTTGGACGGAGAAAGAAGCTCTGAGGCTGAACATTATCGTAAAAGAGGAAGAGGGGGATATTACAKTGAAAGAAGAGGAAGGGGCTTTCAAAATGGTAAAAGAGGAAGAAGAGGAGAATGTTACAGTGAAAGAGGAGAAAGAAACGTTTGGAGTGAAAGAGGMAGAGTGGATAGAGACTGTTATTGTGGAAGAGGAGATGGATGCTTTCAGAATTAAAAAGGAGGAAGAGGAGGATATCACATTGAAAGAACCGTTTGGGGTGAAAGAAGAAGAGGAGGAAGAAGCTTTCAGGATCAAAAAGGAAGAAGAAGAGGAGGATATTATATTGAAAAAAGAGGAAGAGCCTTCTAGAGTGAAAGAGGATGAGGAAAGAGAGGAGGAGGAGACTGAACAAGATCTGATGATCACCAGTGAGTATATCGGCTTTTATCAAAATAAAAGTCCTGCACTTGTGCCATATGTGCACAAAAAAAAGTAATAACTTTTATTTTGAAAGCAGAGAGAAAGTGGGTCTGGAACGTTTGGAAAGTCTGTTTTAATAATACGTTCCTTCTATCTGAAACTCTACAGAGCTCTACTCTACTTACACTCTAACTGAAGCTCTACACTAGAGCTCTACTGAACTCTCTACTCTACTCTAACTGAACTCTACTCTACTCTACTGAACTCTACTCTACTGTCTACTGAACTACTGAACTCTACTCTACTCTACTGAACTCTACTCTACTGAACTCTACTCTACTGAACTCTACTGAGCTCTTACTGAACTCTACTTTACTGAACTTCTCATTTACTCTACGGAGCTCTACTCTACTATAACTCTACGGAGCTCTTACTGAACTCTACTGAACTCTACTGAACTCTACTCTACTAAACTCTACTGATCTCTACTTCTACTGAACTCTACGACTCTACTGAACTCTAACTGAACTCTACTGAACATTCTACTCTACTGAAACTCTACTGGACTCTACTCTACTGAACTCTACTCTACTGAACTCTACTCTACTGAACTCTATGATCTCTACTCTTACTGAACTCTACTGAACTCTACTCTACTGAACTCTACTTGACTCTACTCGACACTCTACTCTACTGAACTCTACTGACTCTACTCTACTCTACTAATACTCTACTCTACTGAACTCTATGATCTCTAACTCTACTGAAATCTTTACTTACTGAACTCTACTGGCTCTACTCTACTGAAACTCTACTGAGCTCTACTCTATCTGAATCTCTACTGAGCTCTACTCTACTGAACTCTATACTGAGCTCTACTCTACTGAACTCTACTGACTCTACTCTACTTTAACTCTACTGAGCTCTACTCTACTGAACTTTCTACTGACTCTACTCTACTGAACTCTACTGTGCTCTACTGCTACTCTACTCGAACTCTACTCTACTGACCTACTGACTCTACTCTACTGACTCTACTCTACTGAATTCTACTCTACTGACTCTACTCTACTGAGCTCTACTCTACTGACTCTACTCTACTGACTCTATCTATTAACTCTACTCTCTGAACTCTATCTAACTGACTCTACTGACTCTACTCTACTGAACTCTCACTGACTCTACTCTACTCTACTGAACTCTACTGTACTGAACTCTACTGAGCTCTACTCTACTATACTGAACTCTACTGAACTGAACTCTACTGACTCTACTCTACTGAACTCTACTGAGCTTCTACTGAACTCTACTCTATCTGAACTCTACTGACTCTACTCTACTCTACTATACTCTTACTCTACTGAACTCTACTGATCTCTACTCTACTGAACTCTACTCTACTGAACTCTACTCTACTGAACTCTTACTGATTCTCTACTCTACTGAACTATACTCTTACTAAACTCTACTGAGCTCTACTCTACTGAACTCTACTGACTCTACTCTACTCTACTATACTCTACTCTACTGAACTCTACTGATCTCTACTGAACTCTACTCTACTGAACTCTATGGATCTCTACTCTACTGAACTCTACTCTACTGAACTTCTATGATGATCTCTACTCTACTGAACTCTACTGAATCTACTCTAGCTGCAACTCTACTGAGCTCTACTCTACTGTGCTCTCACTCTACTCTACTGAACTCTACTCTACTGAGCTCTACTGTACTGAACTCTACTCTACTGAACTCTACTGTACTCCTACTTCTCTCTACTCTACTGAACTCTACTCTACTGAGCTTACTGTACTCTACTGAGCTCTACTCTACTGTACTCTACTCTATTGAACTCTACCTACT
>NW_019943629.1:82702-85011 GCF_002910315.2 Salvelinus sp. IW2-2015 | reverse complement strand
GTTTAGCAATGCTGGTTATTTACACTAGCGTTGCTCGCAATTGCGTTGCACAAAAAACTGAACAGTCAGCAGCCAGAGGTGATATAAAATTACATTTAACTTACTGAGTTGGTGAGCTGGACTATTGGTCTTTCAAACGGGAAGAATTGAGACAAAATAGCTAAAGGAAAGTAGAGTTCAGTAGAGTAGAGTAGAGTTCAGTAGAGCTCTGTAGAGTTCAGTAGAGTAGAGCTCAGTAGAGTTCAGTAGAGTAGAGTAGAGCTCAGTAGAGTTCAGTAGAGTAGAGTTCAGTAGAGTAGAGTAGAGCTCTGTAGAGTTCAGTAGAGTAGAGCTCAGTAGAGTTCAGTACAGTAAAGTAAAATACAGTAAATTAAACAGGTACTCTAGTGTGCTCTGCCTGCTATACTGTATTTCAACGTCCATGGATGTCTGGTGTCCGTCGGTGCTCAGTGGGTGAGAGGGCTGGTTACAGTAAATGGAAATAAAAGGCTTGATTTTTTTGGGGTAACAGAATGATAACTTTTAATCACTAAATAATTCATAAACACAATTTGAATATCAGTTGAAACACTATATGTTATTGTTTTGTCTACTTTTATTTGTTACTTATGTCAACTTATATTATCCACCCTCCTCAAAATACTTTAATGATACGTTTGTTTTTAGTGACAATTTAATGATATGTTAATGATATGTTAATGATATGATATGTTAATGCTATGATATGTTAATGCTATGATATGATATGTCAATGATACGGTAATGATGTGATATGTTAATGATGCGATATGTTAATGATATGATATGTTTATGATATGATATGTTTGTTTTTAGTGACAAAATGACAAGGCACTGCCACTACTTTCTTAAAGACGTGCACCGGAACTTTGGTGACTACTAAGCGTTTTCTAAACCTCCCTCTTTGAGCCGGATGTGTCGATGTGTAGTTCATACATGCCTAATCTACGAGAAGAATTAATATCTTACCTCAATTAGCCACGAAAATTCCTAGTTTGAAAGTGACAGTTGTGCTGCGCCATTTTCCCTACATTCCCCCCCCACGTGGGCCAGCCCCCTAGCAATTCAAGTTCAACAAATGAGCTTCAGCCCCCCCACCATATGAGTGACGGCTAGCAAGAGGCTCATCATGTGTCCACAGCAGAGCAGAGGGAGAGTAATGACGTGGTGCACAAATCTACATGTGACGTAGTACGCGATTTTCAGGGACCACTTTTGGCTGGTGAGCACTACTTTAAGAAACAAGTATTCAAAAGTAACGGAGAATCTCTTTAAACTTACAGAAGGAAAATAAAGTGTCTGAAACTAAGTATAATAGTTGTCAGGGGAATTTACTTCAACATGACTGTTTTGATGCAGTCGGTTTCCAATACCTTTTCAGGCTGTTTCCAATCCCCTTTCAGACTGTGTCCAATCCCTTTTCAGGCTGTTTCCAATCCCTTTTCAGGCTGTTCCCAATCCCTTTTCAGGCTGTTTCCAATCCCTTTTAAAACTGTTTCCGATCCCTTTTCAGACTGTTTCCGATCCCTTTTAAAACTGTTTCCAATTCCTTTTAAAACTGTTCCCAATCCCTTTTCAGACTGTTCCCGATCCCTTTTCAGGCTGTTTCCGATCCCTTTTCAGGCTGTTTCCAATCCCCTTGACAGACTGTTTCCAATCCCTTTTAAAACTGTTCCCAATCCCTTTTCAGACTGTTTCCGATCCCTTTTCAGACTGTTTCCGATCCCTTTTCAGACTGTTCCCGATCCCTTTTCAGGCTGTTTCCGATCCTGAAGGGATGGAAACAGCCTGAAAGGGATTGGAAACAGCCTGAAAAGGGATTGGAACAGCCTGAAAAGGATTGGAAACAAGCCTGAAAAGGGATTGGAAACAGCTTGAAAAGGGATCGGAAACAGCTGAAAGGGATTGAAACAGCTTGAAAGGGATTGGAAACAGCCTGAAAAGGATGGAAACAGCCTGAAAAGGGATTGGAAACAGTCTGAAAGGATTGGAAACAGTCTGAAAAGGATGGAAACACGACTGCATCAAAACAACGTCATGAAGTAAATTCCCCTGACAACTATTATACTTTAGTTTTTGAGACACTTTATTTTCCTTCTGTAAGTTTAGCAAGAGATTTCTCCGTTACTTTTGAATACTGTTTCTTTCTTAGTAGCTCACCAGCAAAAGTGGTCCTAAATTACGTACTACGTCACATATAGATTGTGCACACGTCATTACTCTCTCTCTCTCTGCTTTAACTGTGGGGTGCATGATAGCCCTTGCTAGCCGGTCACTAATAGGGGGGGGGC
>NW_019943629.1:61655-82677 GCF_002910315.2 Salvelinus sp. IW2-2015 | reverse complement strand
GAAGAGATCAGTCTTATAAAACATCTGAAATTAGTTCCCTGAAAAGGGGTATTGAAATAGCCTACATCAAAACACTTTTAAATATCTACCAAGATTAGTCTGAAAAGGGGATTGGAAACAGTCTGAAAAGTGGGATTGAAAACAGTCTGAAAAGGGATGGAAACAGCGAAAAGGACTTGGAAACAGTCTGAAAGGGATTGGAAACAGTCTGAAAAGGATTGGAAACAGTCTGAAAGGGATTGGAAACAGCTGAAAAGATTGGAAAACATGCCTGAAAGGATTGAAACAGCCTAGAAAGGGATTAGGAAACAGCTGAAAGGGATTGGAAACAGCTGATAAAGGGATGGAAACAGCCTAGGAAAAGGAGTCGTGAAACAGCCTGGAAAAAGGTATGAAACAGTCTGGAAAAGGTATGGAAACAGTCTAAAAGGCGATTGGAGAACAGCTATAAAGGGGTATTGAAACAGTCTGAAAAGAGGGATTGGAAACAGCTGAACAGGGATTGGAAACAGCCGAAAAGGGATTGGAAACAGTCTGAAAAGGATTGGAAAACAGTCTGAAAAGGGATTGAAACAGTCTGAAAAGGGATTGGGAACAGTTGTAAAAGGGGATTTGGAAACAGCTCTGAAAAGGGGATTGGGAAATCAGTCTGAAAAGGGATGGAAAATTGTGAAAGGAGGAACAGTCTGAAAAAGGATTGGAACAGTTAAAAGGATGGAAACAGTCTGTAAAAAGGATTGGAAACAGTCTGAAAATGGGATGGAAACAGTTTAAATGGGATTGAATAACGAAGGTCTGAAAATGGATTGGAACAGCTGAAAAGGATTGGAAACAGCGCTGGAATGGATTGGACAGTAACAAGATTGAAGATTGGAAAGGGGATTGGAAAACAAGGAGATCCTGGAAAGGGATTGGAAACAGCTGAAAAAGGGGATTGGAAACAGCCTGAAAAGGGATGGAAACAGCCTGAAAGGGCTTGGAAACGAGCCTGAAAGGGCGATTTGGAAACCAGCCTGAAAGGTTTCAGACTGTTTCCAATCCCTTTTCAGGCTGTTTCCAATCCCCTTTTCAGACTGTTTCCAATCCCCTTTTCAGACTGTTTCCAATCCCCTTTTCAGACTAATTCTGGTAGATATTTATAAGTGTTTTGATGTAGGCCTATTTCTAATCCCCTTTCAGACTAATTCAGATGTTTTATAAGACTGTTTGACCAGAAATGTTTGCTTATGCCACAAATGATTTGCATAACAACAGTGAAGTTCAATAGTGTTTTCAATTAGTGTTTATTCAGGTCTCTCTGTTTAAATAAACCCTCTGTTTGTCTTTGGCAGGAGAAAAATCAGACTCAGAGGAACCAGAGACGTCCAAACCAGCAAAACGACACGACTGCTCCCACTGCGGGAAGAGTTTTACCAAGTTAGGGAACCTGAAAAGACATGAGAGAACGCACACTGGAGCAAARCCTCATCACTGCTCCCAGTGTGGGAAGAGTTTTACTCAGTTAGGGAACCTAMAAATACATGAGAGAATACACACAGGAGAGAAGCCTTACGAATGCTCTCAGTGTGGAATGAGTTTTACCAAGTTAGGGTACCTGAAATCACATGAGAGAACACACACAGGAGAGAAGCCTTTCCACTGCTCACTGTGCGGAAAGAGTTTTACGGAGTTAGGCAACATGAAAAGGCATGAGCGGACACACACAGGCGAGAAGCCTCATCACTGCTCTCAATGTGGAAAGACTTTTACCGAGTTAGGGAGCCTGAAAATACATACGAGAATACACACCGGGGAGAAGCCTTTCCGCTGCTCCCTTTGTGGAAAGAGTTTTACAGAGTTAAGCAACCTGAAAAAACATGAGCGGAYACACACAGGAGATAAGCCTTTCCACTGCTCCCTGTGTGGAAAGAGTTTTACAGAGTTAGGGAGTCTAAAAATGCATAAGAGAATACACACRGGTGAGAAGCCTCATCACTGTTCTCAGTGCGGAAAGASTTTTACCAAGTTAGGGAACCTGAAAATGCATGAGMGAATACACACAGGAGAGAAGCCYTACCAATGCTCCCTGTGCGTAAAGAGTTTTACCTCATTAAGGCAATTGAAAGAACATGAAAGAATCCACACCATAGAGAAACGTTAGCAATGCTCCTAGTGTGAAATTATATATTTTTTAAACCAGTTAGTTTTAACCAGTCAGTTTTAACCAGTTAGTTTTAACCAGTTAGGGCACCTGAAATACCATGAGTTAATACATACAGTGAAAATGCCTTACCACTGTTCTAGTGTAGAAATGAATATATCACATCAAATATACTTTTAAGTTCATGAGATAACACAAATAATGCTCCAACACTTGTCTCATAAATTGTACTACATAATGTTGTGCTTTTGTTTAAGCCACATGCAATGAAGTTGTATAAAAAGGACCAAAAAATACATTATGTTTTTTTAAATTTCAAAACAATAACTGAATATGAAGCAGGCTATGCCAGTGTGAATGTATCCGAGTAAAGAACGCCACGCTGCTTGCTTAGCGATTACCACTTTCCCCTGATTAGACACATATTAATGAATTGATGTGGTCAGTGACTGAGAGGAATATGGTACCAGACATTAATACATCATTAATGAATTGATGTGGTCAGTGACTGATGAATATGGTACCAGACATTAATACATCATTAATGAATTGATGTGGTCAGTGACTGAGGAATATGGTACCAGACATTAACATTCACATACCTGGCTCGAACTCAGGACTGTCGTGGAAAATTGCAAGATTATGTTATAATGCTTGTATTGCAGTATAATGGTTGTTTTATTCGACAGAATAAAGTATTGTGCGTGTGTGTTCCACTGAGGACGGGCCTCTATGAGATATAGCACTGACAGAGGAGATTTACGATGTCTAAGGGTGATAAAGCCTAAAGAGCATTCCAGATAACATGAGGTCATGTTTTTGTGCTATACCGTACCAGGGTGAGACGGGTTCTCGTTTGGAGTAGGAGAGGGCCAGACACTGGTCTTTACAATGAGAACTGTTGACGCAGCAGTAACTGTCTGCTATGTTTTATAGATATCTTTCATACAAATCTTAACCTTTGTGAACTGTTCCTAAGATCTGTGGTTCGTCATGTAGGTTGAGAGGGGTGTGTCTTGGCTATAAAAGATCTTTGTACTTTTCTGTTGGTACTTTTCAATGGTTCATTAGAGATAGCGCACCATTGAAAGTCAAAAAAAGGCTATTGCAAAGCTCTTATTATTAAAGATGTAATTTAAGTAAAACTCTGAGTGGTGTGTGAAGTTTGTAACTCTCCTCATTTGGTAAAGCAGTAATATGCCACCACGGGACCTCTGCTTTRCAAACACACGTGACCGTCCTCTCTCTCAAGCGTCTCTACTGTTCGCGCCACTCAAAAGCTAGTAATTGAGCAGGGCGCTTACGACTGAGGAGTAAGTTTCACACGTCTTCGCTGTGCTCCATTCAGCCCTCAAAACTTACAACGGCGACCACAGCGTTGAGCTGAGCACAACTGTACATCCGAGTGACGAGGCACCACTATGACGGACGTCACGTTGCTGACTTCAGGTTTGCCACAAGCTTCACGGAAACTAAAGATTAGGAGCGTAGCGCAGTGTTGCAAAGTCGTTTTTCGTCACAAAAGAGGCCACTCCTTGTAATATGTTCCGGTATTCTACGTACCTTTTTGTACTACCTGAAAATTGAGACGTGTCACTTTGCCACATTGTTAATTCCTTGCCTTTTCTCGGTGATATAATGACATTCTATTTTAAAGCTACAATATGTAACTTTTTTGGSCAAACCTGACACAMGTTCACACAGAAATATGAGTTATAGATCTGTCAGTCTCCTTGAAAGAAAGTCCAAGAAGCTGCAGATCTGTTCCATGTGTGCAATTTCTATGCTTCCCTGTTCTTAAGTTTAGTTTTTGTATCTTTTACTTGGGAATCGAACCAGGGTGTCTGTAGTCCACCAGCTTCAAAACAGCTGAACAATATTTGGTTGTGTAAAATATATTTCACAGTGRTTTAGATGGTACAATGATTCTCTACACAATGACTGCTTGTTTTGTCACCTAAACTGAAATRAGGTGAACTACTAGAATTTAGGAGGCCAGTAAAATGGTGGAGCGATTTCTGCATAGTGCATCTTTAARTTGATATGTGGTACGAATACATTGAAGCAGCATATCAACTTGACATCATGTTTTTAGGTTACACTGGGGAGTAGAATAATATTTTACCGGGGCTAATTATGTATACAACTTAAGTTTATTTACATGGGGAGATTTTGGAAGCTAAAAGACTAGCTTGCTTGCTGTCAACTAAGCTGCTGTCAGAATAACCACAGCCTTCTGGCCACAACAAGGTAAGAACTAAACAAACCATTCATTTCATTTCATTGAACTGGAAGCCAGTTTTCTCAAATTGGCTTCCAGTGGTGAATGATGGGCTTCCCGAGTGGCGCAGTGGAATAAGGCACTGCATCTCAGTGCTAGAGGCTTCACTAGAGTCCTGGTTCCATTCAGGCTGTATCAGCGGTCTAAAGGTACTGTATCTCAGTGCTAGAGGCTTCACTACAGACCACCCTGGTTCGATTCCAGGCTGTATCACAGCGGTCTAAGGCACTGTATCTCAGTGCTAGAGCGTCACTACAGACCCTGGTTCCATTCCAGGCTGTATCACAGCGGTCTAAGGTACTGTATCTCAGTGCTAGAGGCTTCACTACAGACACCTGGTTCCATTCCAGGCTGTATCACAGCGTCTAAGGCACTGTATCTCAGTGCTAGAGGCTTCACTACAAGTCCTGGTTCGATTCCAGGCTGTATCACAGCGGTCTAAGGCACTGTATCTCAGTGCTAGAGGCTTCACTAGCAGTCCCTGGTTCGATTCCAGGCTGTATCACAGCGGTCTAAGGCACTGTATTCTGTGCTAGAGGCTTCACTACAGTCCCTGGTTCGATTCCAGGCTGTATCACAGCGGTCTAAGGCACTGTATCTCAGTGCTAGAGGCTTCACTACAGTCCCTGGTTTCATCCAGGCTGTATCACAGGGTCAAGCACTGTTCTCGTGCTAAGAGGCTTCACTACAGTCCTGGTTCGATTCCAGGCTGTATACAGACGGTCTAAGGCACTGGTATCTCAGTGCTAGAGGGTTCACTACAGTCCCTGGTTCATTCCAGGCTGTATCACAGCCGGTCTAGGCTGCATCTCAGTGCTAGAGGCTTCACTACAGACCATGATTCGATTCCAGGCTGTATCACAACCGGCACGGGATTGGGAATCCCGTAGGGCGGCGCACAAATGGCCCGCGTCCTCCTGGGTTTGGCGGGGTAGACCGCCGTTTGTAATAAAGAATTGTGTTCTTCACTGGCTTGCCTTGTTAATAAAGGTAAATAAAAAAAATGAGGGTTCAAGTGATTCTTCTTTTCTTTTCCTCAAAAGGTGAAGACAACAACATGGAAATCTCTGCTGTCGCCCTCTAGTGAGTCTAGAAATGTGTTAACCGGTGTGTTACAGTATCAATATTTACCAAAAGTTTGTTGGTCTGTTGCGCAAAAAAAACGTTTTGCGCAACAGACCGTGACGTCTAGACCGTGACGTTAAAACTTCTTGTCAATAGGGGGGCTGTTTTCACTTTGGAAAAATCGTGGCCCAAAATTAAACGGCCTCGTACTCTGTTCTAGATCATACAATATGCAATTATTATTACTATTGGTAGAAAACACTCTGAAGTTCTAAAACTGTTTTTAATTATATCTGTGAGTAAAACAGAACTCATTTGGCAGCAAACTTCAAACAGGAAGTGAAAATTCTGAAAATGGGCGCTCTGTTGTCAGGCCTGCCTATTCAATGGCTTATATTTATGTATCTGTATGACTTCATACGCTTCCACTAGATGTCAACAGGCAGTAGAATGTTGAATGGGGGTCTAGCTTGATGTGAGACCGAATGAGAGCTTTTGGAGTGAAGGTCCGCTCTTTTGTCAGTATTCAACTGCGCACCAGGGAACCTCACATTGTCTTCTGAAATCAGTTCGGTATACACGCGAAATGCTCCGGCTCTGATTTTATTGGATACATATGAGAAAAACATCATAAAGTAGGATTTTCAACCGAGTATAATGCGGAGTTTATTCGACGTTTATTGGGACTTTTGGAATTTTTTCGTTCCAGGCGCAAAGATTTCTTGGACATGTGCCCTCCACATGGCTAGCCAAAGTTGCTAATTCGAACAGAGAGAAATGGACATTCTAAAACAAAACAACGATTTATTCTGGAACTAGGACTCCTTGCACAACATTCTGATGGAAGATCATCATAAGTAAGAGAATTTATGATGTTTATTTTCGTATTTTTGGGTTTATGTTGGCTCCAACAAGCGGAGAATTGTGAGCGCTTCTCGACAATATTGCATGCTGACGTTGTACTAAAGTTATTTTAAAAAATCGAAACAGCGGTTGCATAAGAACCAGTGTATCTTTCATTTGCTGTACAACATGTATTTTTTTAGTAAAGTTTTATGATGAAGTTTTTGGTTAGATTACGTGACTGTCCCAAAATTTCTCCGGACAATTTGGTGCTCATGGTACGTATTCACAATGTAAAAACAATTTGTACTCCTAAATATGCACATTTTCGATACAAAACTAATGTATTGTATAAACATGATGTTATAGAGACTGTCATCTGATGAAGTTGTGCAAAGGTTAGTGAATTAATTTATTCATCTATTTTGTGGTTTTGTGAAAGCTATGTTGGCGGTGAATAAATGGCGTTGTTGTGTTTTGGCTATTGTGGTAGAGCTATATAAATATATATTGTGTTTTCGCTGTAATAACACTTAAAAAATCGGAATGTTTGGCTTGATTCACAAGATGTTATCTTTCATTTGCTGTACAAATGTATTTTTCCATAAAATGTTTTATGATGAGTATTTAATGTATTTCACGTTGCTCTCTGTAATTAATTTGGCTGTTTTGGTGCTATTTGTGAATGTGGGCTGCAATGTAAAACTACATATTTATACCTCTAAATATGTGCACATTTTCGAAAAAACATAAATGTATTGTATACATGATGTTATAAGACTGTCATCTGATGAAGTTGTGCAAAGGTTATGGATTAATTTATCTCTATTTGTGGGTTTTGTGAAGCTATGTTGGCGGTGAATAAATGGCGTTGTGTGTTTGGCATTGTGTTGTAGCCTACTATAATATATATTGTGTTTTTGCTGTAAAACACTTAAAAAATCGGAAAATGTTGGCTTGATTCACAGATGTTTATCTTTCATTTGCTGTACAACATGTATTTTTCATAAATGTTTATGATGAGTATTTATGTTTTCACGTTGCTCTCTGTAATTTTCTGGCTGTTTTGGTGCTATTTGTGATGGTGGCTGCAATGTAAAACTACAAATTTATACTCTAAATATGCACATTTTCGAACAAAACATTAACTGTATTTGTATAACATGATGTATAAGACTGTCATCTGATGAAGTTGTTCAAAAGGTTAGTGATTATTTTATCTCTATTTGTGGGTTTTGTGAAGCTACCTTTGCGGTGGAAACATGGTGAAAACATGGCGTTGTGTGATTGGCTATTGTGGTGAGCTAATATAAATATATATTGTGTTTTCGCTGTAAAACATTTTAAAATCGTAAATGATGGTTGGATTCACAGAATGTTTATCTTCATTTGCTGTATTGGACTTGTTGATTTCATGAAATTTATATTATATTGATATCCCTGTCGCGTTAGGCTTAGGCTATGCTAGTCAGCTTTTTTGATGAGGAGGATTCCGGATCGGAGAGAGAAGCGGTAGAGGTTTTAAACAGTTGATACTCAGTAAGACTATTGGTTTGGTTAAACAGGTCTGAACACAGTTAGATTGGTGGTTTGGTAAAACCATGTCTGGAACACAGTAGATTATGGTGTGGTTTAAACAGGTCTGAACACAGTTAGATTATGGTTTGGATTACGTTACTGGGAGTGGCAGGGTTGATTAGCTAGCTGTTTTGGTAAGTGGTGTCTAGGCTATAGAGGGTTAGAGAGTAGTTGGGGTTAGGGTGGTGTAGGTGGAGGAGGGAAAGTGTTGTCTAGGGCTATAGAGGGTTAGAGAGGCTAGTTGGGGTTAGGGTGGTGTAGTGGAGGGAGGGAAGTGGTGTCTAGGGCTATAGAGGGTTAAGGCTAGTTGGGGTTAGGGGTGGTGTAGTGGAGGGAGGGAAGTGGTGTCTAGGGCTATAGAGGGTTAGAGGCTAGTTGGGGTTAGGGTGGTGTAGTGGAGGAGGGAAGGTGGTTGTTAGGGCTATAGAGGGTTAGAGCTAGTTGGGTTAGGGTGGTGTGTGGAGGGAGGGAAGTGGTGTCTAGGGCTATAGAGGGTTAGAGGTTAGTTGGGGTTAGGGTGGTGTGTGGAGGGAGGGAAGTGGTGTCTAGGGCTATAGAGGGTTAGAGACTAGTTTGGGGTTAGGGTGGTGTAGTGGAGGGAGGGAAGTGGTGTCTAGGGCTATAGAGGGTTAGAGGGCTAGTTGGGGTTAGGGTGTGTAGTGGAGGGGAGGGAAGTGGTGTCTAGGGCTATAGAGGGTTAGAGGCTAGTTGGGTTAGGGTGGTGTAGTGGAGGGAGGGAAGTGGTGTCTAGGGTATAGAGGTTGAGAGGCTAGTTGGGGTTAGGGGGTGTAGTGGGAGGGAGGGAGTGGTGTCTAGGGCTATAGAGGGTTAGAGCTAGTGGGGTTAGGGTGGTGTAGTGGAGGGAGGGAGGTGGTTGCTAGGGCTATAGAGGGTTAGAGAGGCTAGTTGGGGTTAGGGTGGTGTAGTGGAGGGAGGTGGTGTCTAGGGCTATAGAGGGTTAGAGAGGCTAGTTGGGGTTAGGTGGTGTAGTGGAGGGAGGGAGGTGTGTCTTAGCTATAGAGGGTTGAGGCTAGTTGGGGTTAGGGTGGTGTAGTGGAGGGAGGGAAGTGGTGTCTAGGGCTATAGAGGGTTAGAGAGGCTAGTTGGGGTTAGGGTGGTGTAGTGGAGGGAGGGAGGTGGTGTCTAGCGCTAAGAGGGTAGAGAGGCTAGTTGGGGTTAGGTGGTGTAGTGGAGGGAGGGAAGTGGTGTCTAGGCTATAGAGGGTTAGAGGCTAGTTGGGGTTAGGGTGGTGGTAGGGGAGGGAAGTGGTGTCTAGGGCTATAGAGGGTTAGAGAGCTAGTTGGGGTAGGTGGTGTAGTGGAGGGAGGGAGTGGTGTCTAGGGCTATAGAGGGTTTAGAGAGGCTAGTTGGGGTTAGGGTGGTGTAGTGGAGGGAGGGAAGTGGTGTCTAGGCTATAGAGGTTAGAGAGGCTAGTTGGGTTAGGGTGGTGTAGTGGAGGGAGGGAGGTGGTGTCTAGGGCTATAGAGGGTTGAGAGGCTAGTTGGGGTTAGGGTGGTGTAGTGGAGGGAGGAAGTGGTGTCTAGGCTTAGAGGTTAGAGGCTAGTTGGGTTAGGGTGGTGTAGTGGAGGGAGGGAGTGGTGTCTAGGGCTATAGAGGGTTAGAGGCTAGTTGGGGTTAGGTGGTGTAGTGGAAGGGAGGGAAGTGGTGTCTAGGGCTATAGAGGGTTAGAGGCTAGTTGGGGTTAGGGTGGTGTAGTGGAGGGAGGGGTGGTGTCTAGGGCTATAGGGGGTTAGAGAGCTTAGTTGGGGTTAGGGTGGTGTAGTGGAGGAGGGAGTGTGTGTCTAGGCTATAGAGGGTTAGAGGCTAGTTGGGGTTAGGGTGGTGTAGTGGAGGGAGGGAAGTGGTGTCTAGGGCTATAGAGGGTTAGAGAGGCTAGTTGGGGTTAGGGTGGTGTAGTGGAGGGAGGGAGGTGGTGTCTAGGGCTATAGAGGGTTAGAGGCTAGTTGGGGTTAGGGTGGTGTGTGAGGGAGGGAAGTGGTGGTCTAGGGCTATAGAGGGTTAGAGGCTAGTTGGGTTAGGGTGGTGTAAGTGGAGGAGGGAAGTGGTGTCTAGGGCTAATAGAGGTTAGAGGCTAGTTGGGGTTAGGGTGGTGTAGTGGAGGAGGGAAGTGGTGTCTAGGCTTATAGAGGGTTAGAGGCTGTTGGGTTAGGTGGTGTAGTGGAGGGAGGGAGGTGTGTCTAGGGCTATAGAGGGTTAGAGAGGCTAGTTGGGGTTAGGGTGGTGTAGTGGAGGGAGGGAGTGGTGTCTAGGGCTATAGAGGGTTAGAGAGGCTAGTTGGGTTAGGTGGTGTAGTGGAGGGAGGAGTGGTGTCTAGGGCTATAGAGGGTTAGAGGCTAGTTGGGTTAGGGTGGTGTAGTGGAGGGAGGGAGGTGGTGTCTAGGGCTATAGAGGGTTGAGGCTAGTTGGGTTAGGGTGGTGTAGTGAGGGAGGGAGGTGGTGTCTAGGGCTATAGAGGGTTTAGAGGGCTAGTTGGGGTTAGGGTGGTGTAGTGGAGGGGAGGGAAGTGGTGTGTGGGCTCTTTCACTTTCTTAGAGGAACAGGACAAATGAAGAGAATTTAATGTTGGTAGGCCGTGACTGGCCTCACACTCCAGTAGAGTAGGGGGCGGTGCATGGATGTGATCTGCCAACCAAATCTCAAAGAAGAAGTCAAAAGATGGCGATGTGCGTCTTTCAGATGATGCTTCTTGCGTGACGTAAAGTGTAGTGGACAGCACAGGACCCTTTTTTCAGCAACCTGAGTAGCTTGATAGCAAACAGCCTAAACATTGGAGCACTTTAAACACATTTGTGTTTTAAACTRTAGATGTACACTACATGGCAAAAGTACACTACATACAAAAGTATATGGACACCCCTTCAAATTAGTGGGTTTGGCTAATTCAGCCACATCCATTGCTGACAGGTGTATAAAATCGAGCACATCGCCATGCAATCTCCATAGACAAACATTTTGCAGTAGAATAGCCCGTACTGAAGAGCTCAGTGACTTTCAACGTGGCACCGTCATAGGATGCCACCTTTCCAACAAGTCAGTTCGTCAAATCTCTACTTTGCTAGAGCTGCCCCGGTSAACTATAAGGGCTGTTATTGTGAAGATGAAACATCTAGCGCCTTGCAGTTGGATGCTGAGCAGTTGCCATACCAGGCGGTGATGCAGTCAGTCAAGATGCTCTCTGGTGCACTTGTATAAGTTTTTTTTTTTTTGTTAATTCTTTACCCCTTTTTCTTCCCAATTTTGTGGTATCCAGTTGGTAGTTAGTCTTGTCCCATCGCTGCAACTCCCGTACCACCTCAGTAGAGGCAAAGGTCGAGAGCCAAGCGTCCTCCGAAACACGGCCCTGCCAAGCCGCACTGCTTCTTGACACACTGCTCGCTTAACCCGGAAGCCAGCAGCACCCAATGTGTCAGAGGAAACACATTACAACTGGCGCCCACGGGAGTAGCTAGAGYGCGATGGAACAAGGACATCCCGGCCGGCCAAACCCTCCCCTGACCCAGACGACGCTGGGCCAATTGTGCACCGCCATCATGGGTCTCTCGGGGATCGAACCCAGGCTGTGTGCCCTCTTCACGACTGTGTTGGTGTGTCCACAATCAGCTCCTTTGTCTTGCTGACATTGAGGGAGAGATTGTTGTGCTGGTACCAATAGGCTGTCTCATCGTCATCGGTGATCAGGCCTACCACCGACATGTCGTCAGCAAACTTAATGATGGTGTTGGAGTTGTACTCGGCCATGCGGTCGTGGGATAACAGGGAGTAGAGGAGGGGACTAAGCACGCACCCCTGAGGGGCCCCTGTGTTGAGGGTACGCATGGTGGATGTATTGTTGCTACATTCACCACCTGGGGCCGTCCGTCAGGAAGTCCAGGATCCAGTTGCAGAGGGAGGTGTTCAGTCCCAGGGTCCTTAGCTTACCATATTTTTACCGTAGATATGCGGTACTTTTCTGCATATGCTTCTATGCAGAAACAGTGTGGCCAAGGAGCTCTATTGTTATGTCATCTGACCTTTGTGATCAGCTGACAGTCACTCCTCTTTGCCCTCTCTTTGAGCTGAAGGCTAGAAGCTTGCTTACAATGGGATTAGTGGGATTTTGCAGAAAATAAAGCCCTATGCTAAAGAATATGTTTAAATTTGGCTAGAGGAGCATTAGCTTATTATAAAGTTGACCCTGCTCCCAAAGTACCATTATCATGTCTCCTGTCCTATGAGGAAATAGTGTGCTGGACCCACGGGTAAACAAACATCCTTGACAGTATAAAGCCATCACTCTCCCCCACATTTTCGAATCAATTAGTGCACTTCTCTCTGTTCCAGGAAGCAACCGAACAGAGAGAATTGTGAGGCGCTGGCAGAGGCGTACTCAATTGCTCAGGATTGCTTTGCGACTACTGATTGGAATATGTTCAAAGACTCATCCACCCAAGACTCATCCATTAACATTGAGAAATATACAGTATATATATTCTACAAACCCTACTGAGTATTCTCTACAATACTTTTGCTGCGGCACCGCAATATTTTTTTGCTTTATAAGACAATACGAAAATATGGCCATTTATTTGACCTTGGAACATGGTTTAAAAACCCATATTTAATGCAAATGTTACAAATGTTACAAATATAAATAATTGTTCATGTTTTGACAATTACTTATCACATATAATGAATAAATACAGGTCATTGACACCTTTCCACACGTAATTACGTGTGGGACATTTATTTAGAATATTTCCAAAATTCCGTGACCCGGAAGTACTTTTTTTGTGTTGCTAACGGGACGCTGATCTAGTTATCAACCCGGTAGCTTGCTAGCCAATATAGCTAAAACGTTAAAGCGCATTAGACACTTTCGGTGTGTATTAGCCACTGTTTTAAACACACGTATGTCATATAGCTAGCTAATTGTCGCATATAATTGCATTTTACGTTGCTAGTAGTTAGCTAGCTAGCTGGTTAAATTAGCAGTAGCACTTGACGTGTCATTAATGCTAACTAGCCAGCTAACCTCCTGACTATGAGCTCACTAAGCTACTCTCCCCTGATGAAGAAGAGGAGGTCTGCTGGACGGTGAAAGAGGAGGAGGAAGAGGAGGCTGTCACCGTCAAACAAGAAGTAGCGGGTGAGGCTGTTACAAGTGAAAGAAGAGGAAGAAGCTTTCAGAGTGAAACAGGAGGAAGCGAAAGAGCAGGATGTAGATGTTGGAGTAGAGGGGGAGATCACTGTACATTGGATGAGGAAGACGTTTTTGGAGTGGAGGAAGAGAAGATGGAAATCTGATTAACACCAGTAAGTACCATCTAAAAAACAGGGCCACAAACTCTGCAGTTGTTTTACTAATGTGTGTTTTTGAAAAAGGGCATTCTAACACTTGAATATGTTGTTCTGTACTTTTAGGAATTGTTAAAGCTACAAATAGTGGGGTCAGCCAACAAAACGTTAATGGATGAAATGCTTTACATTATATTTTGTCCAAATCTCTTTCTGTAGTGCTTTGCTCAGTTCTACTCTATACTCGACAACCCATGAGCAAATTATATATATAAAAAAAAAACATGTTTTGAAGCGCTACAATCATTAGTGTTTTTAAAATCAAAATGGTGTCATTAGGTCCTTCATATTTTAACTATAAGGTAAGACAGACTGATCTGATTAAAATATCTATGGTGTTATTAGGTCCTTCACATTTTAACTATAAGGTAAGACAGACTGATCTGATTTAAATATCTATGGTGTGATTATTCCTTCATATTTTAGCTATAAGGTAAAGACAGACTGATCTGATTTAAAATATCTATGACACCACATCATCTAACCTGTTATTACCACCAACTCATGTCTGATTTGCAAATGATGAAGAATACCCGAATCAAGAAGAGGATTATTTTGATCTGGATTAAATGTTGAGTAAAAGAACTGGCCCCAGTTATTTAATTGAAGCAACACGACAACCTGTGGATTATGGTGAGTAACACTAAGGGCTGTTCTTCGGCGTGTTGCGAAGCCGGAGTGCCGGGAACCCCTAACCACCGTGTTATTCATTTACAGGTTTGAGTCAAATGGTTATTATCTTGCATGGAGTAAGAATGTCTATTTTTCTTCCAGTGGAGATACAGTTGATGCATTACCTGGCTGGGTGTGGGCAGTGGTGTACAGTTGATGAATTACATGGTTGGGCTGTGGGACAGTGAGATACAGTTGATGAATTACCTGCGTGGCTGTGGGACAGGTGGATGTACAGTTGATGATTACCTGGCTGGGCTGTGGGACAGTGGAGAAACAGTTGATGAATTACCTGGCTGGGCTGTGGGACAGGTGAGATCAGTTGATGAATTACCTGGCTGGGCTGTGGGACAGTGGAGATACCAGTTGATGAATTACCTGCTGGGCTGTGGGACAGTATGGAGATACAGTTGATGAATTACCTGGCTGGGCTGTGGGACAGTGGAGATACAGTTGATGAATTACCTGGCTGTGCTGTGGGACACTGGAGATACAGTTGATGAATTACCTGGCTGGGCTGTGGGACAGTATGGAGATACAGTTGATGAATTACCTGGCTGGGCTGTGGGACAGTGGAGATACAGTTGATGAATTACCTGGCTGGGCTGTGGGACAGTGGATGTACATGGATAATTCAAATGGAACTGTTATTTATTATCGTAAATAACTAGCACTTGTCAACCAATCAGCACCCAGGATCCAAACTATATTGAAGGATCTAGTCTGGATTAAACCTCATAGGAAGACAGTTTAATCATGTGGAGATTTTATTCAGGTCTCGCTGTTTAACCAAATACTCAGTTTTTTCTTTGACAGGAGCGATATCAGACTGTCACTCTGACAGAGGAAAGAGTCCTTCAGGGGAACCCGATCCAGAGACGTCCAAACCAGTGAGGCGACACCACTGCTCACAGTGTGGAAGAATATTTATCAGGTTAAAGCACCTGAAAGAACACAAGAGAACGCACACAGGGGAGAAGCCTTATCATTGCTCCCAGTGTGGAATGGGTTTTGGACACTTGGGGTATCTAAAAGTGCATGAAAGAACACACTTGTAGAGAGGCCTTTTCAATGCTCTCAGTGTGGCCAGAGATTTATCCAGTCGTCGCATCTGAAAGAGCATGAGAGAACACACACAGGAGATAAGCCTTTCCAATGTTCTCAGTGTAAAAAGAGTTATACCAAGTTAGGGAACCTGAAAATGCATGCGAGAATACACACAGGAGAGAAGCCTTTCCAATGCTCCCTGTGCGAAAAGAGTTTTACCTATTTAGGGATACTGAAAAAGCATGAAATGACACACACACGAGAGAAACCTTTCCAATGCCCCAATGTGGAAAGAGTTTGACAGAACACACACAGGAGGGGAGAAGACCTAACGTTGTTAAGACCAGTTAAGGCCCCGGAATAACCACCTCCAAAATTATTGGCACCCTTGATAAAGATGTGTTTAAGATCAATAATACAAGTACTGAGCTGAATATTGTATGCTGAATTTTTTGGGGGGAATTGTGGTGTATACAAATACATTTGCTCGGAGGAAGAAAAAAATTTAAACAGTAAACATTATTATTTTTTTTTTTAAATGTTAGCTTTCATTTATTGGCACCCGTAAAGATTCTTGTTAATTAAATAAAATAAAAAATGAAAAATCTACATGAATGTAGATTTCATTTTTTATCACAATGTTAACATTCTGATGGGACATTTTCTCTCTGTGTCTCAGATTGTATGTTTAGAATAATGTTGCTCTGTAATTACATGTCTTGGTTTGGTTCATGCGAGTGACTGACTGATTGTACACACTGATTGTAGATGGGAGTAAACCATAAGCAATTTAGCAGTACGGCCCAGAACATTGCTCCGTGGGACAAAAGGAGTATCTCCGCCTCGTGAGGTATCAGTCAGTCACATGCAGGAACCAACGTTAATAATGTAAATCATGCTTATATGACTTGTTTGTGTAGCTGTATATAAGGGCTGAAAGGGAACGCCCTTTTCATCAAGCTTGGATTGAGTTTGTGAACCTTCCCGGGYCGTGATAATAAAGAGTGATTCGTTTAAACTTGACATCAGGCGTCCCTGGTGTTGAATTTCCACCACAACACTAAACTTTTTTTGTTTTTGTTTTGTTTTTTTAACAGTTCATGTCTTCCTGTGCCACTGGGATATAAAAGTTAGGTAACACATGTAAAAATCCATCTGCTCATACTTTTACATGTGTTACCCTAACTTTTACTCACATGTGAGTCATTTAGCAGACTCTCTTATCCAGAGCCACTACAGTAGTGAGTCATTTAGCAGACTCTCTTATCCAGAGCCACTTACAGTAGTGAGTCATGGGGAAGAGCAAATAACTCACAAACGAAAAGAGACAAATGGTTGTTGACCTTCATAAATCAGGTAATGGGCAAAAAACAATAGCGAGGGCAATAATGAATAAATTAAAACCACTGGAACAGTGGTAAACTTGCCTGGTAGAGGACACAAGTGTATCTTGTCTACACACACACACTGAGGAGGATGGTTCAGGAAGGGCCASAGTTGGAGAATTCCAGAACTTGGTCATCTTGGGGTCTCTGAATCTCCCATTAGAGTTAGAATTCCAGAACTTATACCACCACCCAAAAGGGCACTTTAGAGACAGGAAGGGTAAAGGGGCATGTGCTCTACACAGGTAGAGTCCTATCTGTCCATGTTGCCTTTTGCAAAGTGGGCACTACTTCATGTGGCAACACCAACACTCACCTAAATAGTCCATATGCCACTGGATGAGAGAAGTTTTCATTGTTTTTGGGCAGCATTATGTGAGGGTTTATTATTATAAGGCAAATACTTTTTCACGCCACTGTCCAAATAGTTTAATATCATTGCAGTGTTAGGAGAGCAGGGCACTGTCCATATAAACTCAGCAAAAAAAAAGAAGTCCTCTCACTGTCAACTGCGTTTATTTTCAGCAAACTTAACATGTGTAAATATTTGTATGAACATAACAAGATTCAACAACTGAGACATAAACTGAACAAGTTCCACAGACATGTGACTAACAGAAATGGAATAATGTGTCCCTGAACAAAGGGGAGGAGGTCAAAATCAAAAGTAAAAGTCAGTATCTGACAATGGCTCCCCAGTGTGGGAAAGAGATTTACCATGTTAGGGAACCTGAAACAAGCTGAGAGGACACACACTGCAGAAAGGGCCTTTCAAATGTTCTCAAGTGGTGGAAAGAGGTTTACATGGTTAGCGGTACCGGAATAAGCATGAAGGAAATTCCAGCCTAGTTAGGGAGGAAGACCTGCAATGCTCTCAGTGTGGGAAAAGATTTACTACGTTAGGGTATCCTGAAAACACACAAGAGGATACACTCCGGAAGAGAAGCTCTTACCAATGCTCCCAATGTGGAATGACTTATAAGCCAGTTAGGGAACCTGAATCACATGAGAGAATACACACTGGAGAAAAGCCTTCCAGTGCCTCCCAGTGTGGAAAGAGATTTTACTGGTTCTAAAGAACCTGAAATTGCACCGTGAGAATACATAGAGATAAACATACAAATACACAGGAGGGGAAGGAGGAGGAGAAGACATACCACTGCTCTCATTGCGGAAAGACATTTTCCCGGTCAGAGGACCTGAAATCACATGAGAGAATAGAGAGGCTGTGTTCCGACTTGTGTTTTTGACCTTGAATGTGGTTTTCTTTCAAGCACATTAAATCAATATTGTACCGTGAATACACCAAACATTGGGATCAACTTCCTAATATTGAGTTGCACCCCCCCCCGTTTGCCCTCAGAACAGCCTCCATTCATCGGGGCATGGACTACAAGATGTTGAAAGCGTTCCACAGGGATGCTGGCCATGTTGACTCCAATGCTTCCCATAGTTGGTGTCAAGTTGGCTGAATGTCCTTTGGGTAGTGGACATTCCATTATTTGGTACACATGGGAAACTGTTGAGCTTTGAAAAACCAGCCTGGCACCTACTACTATACCCAGTTCAAAGGCAATTCATCTTTTGTCTTGCCCATTCACCCTCTGAATGGCGCGCACACACAACACATCACACAAACACACACACACACACACACACACACACACACACACACAACACACACACACACACACACACACAACACACAACACACACAACACACACACACACACACACACACACACACACACACACACAAACCAGGTTTAAAATGTTTTCGTTAACTTGTCTCCTCCCCCTTCATCTACACTGATTGAAGTGGATTAAACAAGTGAGCTCAATAAGGGATCATAGCTTTCACCTGGACTCACCTGGTCAGTCTAAGTCATGGAAGGAGCAGGTGTTATTAATGTTTTGTATACTCCGTGTATATATGCTTGCCCCCAAAAATTGGCCTATTTTTTATTTTACCTCAAATCAGAATGTATTTTTTTGTTTTAATTATTATCTTTGATCTGATACATGTATAAACCTCAGATATTAAGGGTTTATTATCTTTGATCTGACACATTGTATAAACACTCAATATAAGATTATTATTATCTTTGATCTGACACATGTATAAACCCTTAGATATTAAGAGGTTATATTATTTTGATCTGATACATGTATAAACCTTCAGATATTAATTTATTATCTTGATCTGACACATGTAAAACCTGCAGATATTAATTATTATCTTTGATCTGATAACATGATAAACCTCAGATATTAATTATTATCTTTGAATCTGATACATGTATTACTCAGATATTAATTATTATCTGATCTGACACATTATAACCTCAGATATAATTATTACTTGATCTGATACATGTATAAACACTCAGATATAATTATTCTTTGATCTGATACAATGTATAAACCTCAGATATTAATTATTATCTTTGATCTGAACAATGTAAACCCTAGATTTAATTATTACCTTTGATCTGATACATGATAAACCCTCAGATATTAATTATTACCTTTGATCTGAACATGTATAACACTCAGATATTAGAGGTTATTTATTTCTTTGATCTGAACATGTATAACCCTCAGATATTGCTCGTTGATATGATTGGACATGTAATGTAAAGTATTCAAATAGATTAAGTATAGTACATTTCGTGATTCTATAGTTGAATTTAGTCCGTTTCTTTCATTCAGTAAATTTGTGGATGTGTAAGTGTAATGTGTAAATGTCATGGTAGCGCACCACTTCGTCCTGATTTGACACCGAGGATCAAACCCAGGACTTCTCTGCCTTGATAGCACACGTGACCACCCTCCTGAATCGTCTTACCAGTCGACGCCGCCGCAACGCTAGCGATTCTTGGCGCAAGAGGGGACCAGTCCAGGCTGAGGAGTGAGTTTTTACACATTTGCTCCATGTAAGAGTGTGCAAAGCTGTCATCAAGGGAAGGGTGGTTATTTGAAGAATCTCAAATATAAATTATTATTTTTTATTTTTATTTTTTTTTGGTTACTACATGTTCCATATGTGTGATTATATATATTTGAAAAACCTGTAAATAAAAACCCTGGAATGATTAGGTGTGTCCAAACTTTTGACTGGTACTGTATATCTTTATAATGTATTGTTACATGTAGCAGCAGTATAGACCTAGTCTGTTCATTTATATACATCTACGTGATGTATTGTTACACCACGTAGGAGCAGTATAGACCTAGTCTGTTCATTATATACATCTACGTGATGTATTGTTACCACACGTAGGAGCAGCATAGACCTAGTCTGTTCATTATATACATCTACATGATGTATTGTTACACCATGTAGGAGCAGTATAGACCTAGTCTGTTCATTATATACATCTAAACTCAGCAACAAAAGAACAGCCCTTTTTTCAGGACCCTGTTTTCAAAGATAATTTGTAAAAATCAAATAACTTCACAGATCTTCATTTTAAAGGGTTTAAACACTGTTTCCCATGCTTGTTCAATAAACCATAAACAAACATTTAATGAAACATGCACCTGTGGAACGGTCGTTAAGACACTAACAGCTTACAGACGGTAGGCAATTAAGGTCAACAGTTATGAAAACGTAGGACACTAAAAGAGGCCTTCTACTGACTCTGAAAAACCCAAAAGAAAGATGCCCAGGGTCCGTGCTCATCTGCGTGAACGTGCCTTAGGCATGCTGCAAGGAGGCATGAGGACTGCAGATGTGGCCAGGGCAATAAATTGCAATGTCTGTACTGTGAGACGCCTAAGACAGCGCTACAGGGAGACAGGAATGGACAGCTGATCGTCCTCGCAGTGGCACCATGTGTAACAACACCTGCACAGGATCGGTACATCCGAACATCACACGTGCGGGACAGGTACAGGATGGCAACAACAACTGCCTGAGTTACACCAGGAACCTCCATCAGTGCTCAGACTGTCCGCAATAGGCTTGAGAGAGGTTGGACTGAGGGCTTGTTTGGCCTGTTGTAAGGCAGGTCTTACAGATATCACCGGCAACAGCGTGCCTATGGGCACAAACCCACCGTCGCTGGACCAGACAGGACTGGCAAAAAGTGCTCTTCACTGACGAGTCGCGGTTTTGTCTCACCAGGGGTGATGGTCGGATTCGCGTTTATCGTCGAAGGAATGAGAGTTACGCCTGTACTCTGGATCGGGATTGATTTGGAGGTGGAGGGTCCGTCATGGTCTGGGGGTGTGTCACAACATCATCGGACTGATCTTGCTGTCATTGCAGGCAATCTCATCGCTGTGCGTTACAGGGAAGACATCCTCCTCCCTCATGTGGTACCTTCCTGCAGGCTCATCCTGACATGACCTCCCAGCATGATAATGCCACCTGCCATACTGCTCGTTCTGTGCGTGATTTCCTGCAAGAAAGGAATGTCAGTGTTCTGCCATGGCCAGCGAAGAGCCCGGATCTCAATCCCATTGAGCACGTCTGGGACCTGTTGCATCGGAGGGTGAGGGCTAGGGCCATTCCACCAGAAATGTCCGGGAACTTGCAGGTGCCTTGGTGGAAATGTGGGGTAACATCTCACAGCAAGAACTGGCAAATCTGGCGCAGTCCACGAGGAGGAGATGCACTGCAGTACTTAATGCAGCTGGTGGCCAACCAGA